>NC_063188.1:58889080-59189080 GCF_023159225.1 Perognathus longimembris pacificus
GAGAAACATAAAGGCCCAATGCTTACGTGCCTCTCATCATATAAAATAATGTTTATTGAAATGAACTCCAGGAACTGGAAACAAGAGGGTTTTTCTTCTTTTTTTTTCTTTTTGTATTGTTTATTCATTTACCTGTCTTTGGGAGGGTAAGGGGAGCACAGAAATGGAGAGATAAAGGGTGAGCAAATGCAGCAGTGGTACGCACTAGACACTATGTTGAATATGAACTATACAACTTGTGGGTAGGGACAGGAGGGAAAAACTGGGAAAGAGTAAGGGAAGGAGTATCATGGTCCAAAAAGAAATGCACTCATTAGCTGACTTTTGTAACTATAACCCCTCTGTACATCACCTTTATAATACCAATTAAAGGAAAGTTCCCTCAATCATTTCTGCAATCTTAGGATCCAGAGGGTTTTTCTTTTTCATATTACAGACCCTATTTCTTGTCTGTTGCTCAGAAGCAAGGGATGATTGAAAGCAAAAGTTAGTAATCAAGCAACCAGATAAGAAATTAACTCCTCCCAATAGTCAGGTAGACTAATTCAGTCCTAACTATGTTCTTTTCCCAAAGACCTTCCCAGGTACCCAGTTTTCCATACCTACGCAACTACATATATGTGATAATATATTCAAAAGGACAAACGCAGTAAGAGCAGGTCATTCTTTAACACTTATCTCCTCATTCCTGTCCACAGAGGCAATCATCATTACTAGTATCTCAGGTGCATTTTCAGAAGAGCACATGATAAATTCATGATCAGGTCCTCTTAAAATCTTTTTTAATTTTACAAAAATGATAGCATAATAGGCTTCAGCATCTTGATATTTTCATTCAATCTCGGAGATTGCTTATCAGTATATACACAGCTGTTTCTGAGTGATAATGAGAAACTACAACACCTGGATCACACCTAGATCAGGTGTTGTCAGGTATTGTCTCTCATCTCTATGATTTGGAAGAATGAGTCCACAGAGAGGAATAAGAAGTAAAATAGCAAATATTCATTGAAAAAAGGTAAGTAGAGCTCCTGCTAGATGGGAGGGGTCCAAAGGGAAGGCACCACCTGGAGTACATTGTGCAGGAGTTAATAAAGTTTCTCTAGGACAGAACTATGGAACGTTGAAGATTATTGGACAGTCTGCAGGCTATATTAGTTCCCAGACCCAATCAGAGGCTCTCTGCTGCTTGTACCAATTGTCCATGTGTCTTTTAACTCCTCTGACTGAGTGCCTGTTTCAGCACACACTTCTGGGGGCCAATCAGTCCACTTTCCCCATATGGTCTTTCAGAGGCAATGGGTTAGGATGTGATGCCCAGGGTCTCACATGTGAGGATGCCCACAGTGAGGGATATAAGAACCCCTATGGGAGGGATCTTTGCCCTGACTACCTAGCCAGGTTCTTTTTCTGGTTTCATACATAGTATTTTGTCCACAAAAGAGCATGATTAAAGGTGGGTTATAGCAAGGGACTATGTGGTTTACAACTATAATCCTAGCTAATCTGATGGATACAACCTGAGGATCTTAGTTCAAAGCGAGCCCAGGCAGAAACAAAAATCCCAAGATTCTTATCTCCAATTACCAGCAAAAAGCCAGAACTGGAAACATAGATCAGTTGGAAAAGGGCAAAGCTGTGGGCAAAATTGCTCAGTAAGAGCTGAAGGCCTTGAGGGCTGGGAGTATGGCCTAGTGGCAAGAGTGCTTGCCTCGTATACATGAGGCCCTGGGTTCGATTCCTCAGCACCACATATACAGAAAATGGCCAGAGGTGGCACTGTGGCTCAAGTGGCAGAGTGCTAGCCTTGAGCAAAAAAGAAGCCAGGGACAGTGCTCAAGCCCTGAGTTCACAGCCTAGGACTGGCCAAAAAAAAAAAAAAAAAAAAAAAAAAAAGAGCTGAAGGCCTTGAGTTTGAGCCTCAGGACTAGCATGCACACTTGTGTGTGTTCATGCGCTCATGCACGCACGCACACACACACACACAGTTATAACAGGCTGAGCTTTAGTTCTTTTGAACCCTTTTCTGTAACAGGATTCTGATGCTTTCACAAAACCGTAAAGCCAGACTTCTTTTTTGCTCAGTCATGGGGCTTAAACTCAGGGCCTGGGCACTGTCCTTGAGCTCTTTGCTCAAGGCTGGTGCTCTACCTCTGTGAGCCATACCAACACTTCCAACTGGTGGTTAACTGGAGATAAGAGTCTCATGTATTTATCTGACTGGGCTGCCTTTGCATCACGATCCTCAGATCTCAGCCTCCTGAGAAGCTAGGATTACAGGAGTGAGCTACTAGCACTCTGCAAGCCAGACTTCATACAACGTCTAATCAAGGAATCGTCTTCCAGCACTGATAAGGATTGCTGTTTCATTTTTTTGGTTCTGTGCTCTTCAGACATCTTACCTACTTCCAAGTTCCAGTTCCCAACATCTACTCTTTAACATCTGTTTATATGAGTTTTCTTCTTTTCTTTGTCCACAGCACTCGCTCCAATCCCTCCTAAGCCAAGATCCAGTTGAGATCTGGTCCTATTCCTCTCTGTTTTCATTCATATTGATCCCATCCCACCATGTCAGTCGCACCTTTCCCCATCCATTCAACACCCCACATCTTCATTTCTCCCCCATCTCTGTCCATCCATTTCTTTCTACTTTTTCTCTGTCTCTGTCTCTCTGTGTGCACACACGTGAGTGTGTGTGTGTGCATGCACCCGTGCATGCATGAGTGCTAGTACCAAAGCTTGAACTCTGGGGCCTCTTGCACTCTTTTGCTTTACGGCTTGAACCACACCTCTACTTTTTGTTTTTTACAGGTTAATTGGAGATAAGAGTCTTAGGATTTACCTCCCCAAACTGGCTTCCAATCTTTTAAAAAAATTATTATTAATTAAATTTTATTGACAAGGTATTGTACAAAAGGGGTACAGTTACATAATAAGGTAGTGAGTACATTCCTTGTGATGCACCCTCATTTTTCTTTCCCTTCCCTAGATCAGGTAGGCATATATACAATATCCTGTGTACCAAAATCAGTAACCATGTAGGTATGCCAAAGGAAATTCACCTAGAGTATTAAACATAACGACAACAATAAAGTCCTCCTGTGTCTTTCTCTTGGAGTTGTTTTTGCTTATCCTTGTCTTATATAATCATGTGTACATAGCTGTTAAGCTATTGTGATCCACTAATAGGTCTATTCTAGACCTTTTTATGTTTGTTTAGTAGTTGTTTGGTTTTAGATACATAATGTAAAGTCGCTGACCAAAACATGTGGAAATACCATTTGAAAAGAAGTTTGTTATTTTGCAGACCTGACCTCTACTGTCCCCCGCCAACAGTCATATATCAAGGAGACCATGCCACTTAGTTCTCTGTGTTCTAGGCTTGTCTCGCTCAACATTATTTGTTCAAGCTCTGACCATTTCCCTGCAAATACCAGTATTTTATCATTTCTAATCACTATGTAGTATTCCATTGTGTACAGGTACCACATTTTTTTGGATCCATTCATCTGTAGTGGGGCATCTGGGTCGTTTTCTTATTTTGGCTATTGTGAATTGTGCAGCAATAAACATGGATATGCAGATGTCTTTATGGTATCCTGAGACCTGTTGTTCAGGATAGATATCTAGGAGTGGTATGGCTGGGTCATAGGGTATGTTTATGTTGAGCTTTATGAGGAACCTCCATACTGTTCTCCAAAGTGGTTGTACTAATATGCACTCCCACCTGGCTTCCAATCTTGCTCCTCAGATTTTAGCCTCATGAGTGGTTATGATTATAAGCATAAGCCACCTGTGCCCAGCTCCATCTCCTTTTTGAAATTAATCTAGACACTATGGAAATATATAGGGATTTCTCATGAAACTAAAAATAGGACTACCATATGATACTACTATACCACTCTGGGGCATGTAGAAATTATTTGGGTGGAAATTACTTTTGTGGACTCTGAAAAGAAGACCCAAGACACAGTGTATCCTAAACCCAATAGTTAAGTCCACACTGCTGAGAACTCCCAACAAAATGCGTCATTTAATACAAATTGGTGATGCCGAACATTTGTATTCATCTTTATTATGAAAAGACATAAGGAAAATAAGCCTTAATGAATGTTATCTGGTATTATATTTACAAGAAAGATTAGAACATTCCAGAAATGAAAATGTACACTTTTGCTCCACTTCGCAGAAGTATGTGGCAGAACTTGTGGCAGGCATTAAGAAAAATAGTTTTTTAATATCCCAACACCATTTTTTAATGAAATAGAGGAAGCAATCCAGAAATTCATATGAAACAATAAAAGACCCAAAATAGCAAAAAAAATCCTAAGCAGAAAGAACAGTGCTGGAGGAATTACAATACCCAAATTCAAGCTGTATTATAGAGCTATAGTAATAAAAACAGCTTGGTATTGGCACCGGAACAGGCCTGAAGACCAATGGAACAGAATTGAAGACCCAGAAATGAAGCCCCAGAACTATGCCTACTTAAACTTTGATAAAGGAGCTAAAACAATAGTCTGGAAGAAAGATAGACTCTTTAACAAATGGTGCTGGCAAAACTGGTTCAACACATGCAACAAACCAAAACTAGATCCTTATATATCACCCTGCACCAAAATCAATTCCAAATGGATCAAAGACCTCGAAATCAAAACAGATACCCTGAAAACACAGAAGGAAGGAGTAGGATAAACACTTGGTCTCCTTGGCACAGGACAGCACTTCCTGAACAAAGACCCAGAAAGGCTACAAATCGAAGAAAGGTTGGACAAATGGGACTGCATCAAACTTCAGACCTCCTGCAGGGCAAAGGACATAGCTCACAAGGTAAACAGACGTGGAGAAGATCTTTACTAGCCATACAATGGACAAAGGCCTCATATCTAAAATATATGCAGAACTGAAAAAATTACATTCCTCCAAAACAAAACCGAAAAGAACCAATAGCCCCTCATCAAGTGGGCTAAAGACTTACAAAGAGACTTCTCTGATGAGGAAATGAGAATGGCTTAGAGATATATGAAAAAGTGCTCTACATCACTGGCCATAAAAGAAATGCAAATCAAAACAACATTGAGATTCCATCTCACCCCAGTAAGAATGTCCTATATCAAGAAAACCAACAATAACAATTTTTGGAGGGGATGTGGCCAAAAGGGAACCCTACTTCATTGTTGGTGGGAATGTAAACTGGTTCAGCCACTCTGGCAAGCAGTATGGAGATTCCTCAGAAGGCTAAACATAGAGCTCCCCTTATGACCCAGCAGCCCCACTTTTGGGTATCTATCCAAAAGACCACAAACAAAATCACACTAAAGCCACCAGCACAACAATGTTCATCGCAGCACAATTTATCATATTTAGAATCTGGAACCAGCCCAGATGCCCCTCAGTAGACGAATGGATGAGGAAAATGTGGTACATATACACAATGGAAGTTTATGCCTCTGTCAGAAAGAATGACATTGCCCCATTTGTAAGGAAGTGGAAATACTTGGAAAAAATTATACTAAGTGAAGTGAGCCAAACCCAAAGAAACATGGACTCTATGGTCTCCCTTATAGGGAATAATTAGCATAGGTTTAGGCAAGTCACAGCAGAGGATCACAAGAGCCCAATAACTTGACCCTTATGAACACATAAGATGATGCTGAGTGAAATGAACTCCATGTTATGAAAAGGATTGTTATATCACAGTTGTAACTACTTTCAACGTGCTACTACAACGTGAACTGTAGTTTCTATTATTGATGATTTTCTTGCATCCCCTTCCTGTGGTTGTACCTACACTATCTCTGTATCTTATCTGAGTATATTGGAAACCGTGTATACTTGTATTAGAACTAGGAAATTGAAAGGGAATACCAAAATCGAGAGACACAAGATGAAAAAAGACAAACAACTACAATAGCAATACTTGCAAAAATGTTTGGTGTAAATGAACTGAACAATTCATGGGGGGGGAGGGAAAGGAAGAGAGGGCGGGGGGAATGAGGGAGGAGGTAACAAACAGTGCAAGAAATGTATCCAATGCCTAACGTATGAAACTGTAACCTCTCTGTACATCAGTTTGATAATAAAAATTTGAAAGAAAAATGGTTTTAAGCATAATTCACTGGTAAGTAGGTTCTGAAGAGATCACTAGATTATATAGATACAGGAGCCTATAAACAAGGCAACAGTTGTGAACATTAAATGTGACTTTGTTACCAATGTTTGTTATTGTTTTTATTTTAGCAGTTTCTCAAATTAGAAATCAAGTGTGAGTTGTCAGTATAATGGTGAATTTTTACAACAAAGAAGAAAGTCCATTTACCCTGTGAGGATTGGAGGCCAGAGGCTATCTTATTCAGTTTCTATGCTTTTCAAGAAAAAAATATTCCAAACATACAGATCTCAGTTACAATTTCTGGTGATTTTCTGTAGTTGGAGACTAATAGCAAATAAGGTACATGCTTAGAGAATACTGTATTTGACATTTCTTGAGAAAATGGTGATGGGTATAAAGACTATGTATGATTCACTAGCAGTTACATTACCCATATCCCAGGGCACTGCTGTGCAACTGCCAATTAACCTTTGTTCATTGCCTTGGGGAGGGGGCTGATATTGGATCATAAAGTATTTACTCAGCTTTCTTTCTGACTATGGCTCTACCACTTAAACGATGCCTCTGGCTCTTCTTTTCACCCAAATATAATAATTTAATGATTAGAGCAAGAGAAAAAGTTAAAGACATGTTAATGTGTTAAAAAATGGCATTGTGTGAGACATTACAATTTTTTTCTTCTTTATTGTCAAAGTAAAGTACAGAGGGGTTACCATTTCATATATGTAAGGCAAGTACATTTCTTATTCAACTTGTTACCTCATCCCTCATTTCCCTCCCCCTCCCCCTCCCCATTTCCTCCCCCTTCGAGTTGTGCAGTTGGTTTATACCCTATAGTTTTGTAAGTATTGCTGTTGCATTGGTTTGTCTTTTGAGACATTACAAATTCTTTAAGGTACAGAAAGCACCACCAAGTTTTTTGTGCTATTTCAATACAGATGATGCATAATATTTTAATTTTCAAGAGGATTATTATATTCCAGATTTAGCAGTTCATTATTCAGTGCTATGATCACAGAACTATTTATAGAGTGGTAGTATATTTCTTTCCAGGTTTTTAGATTTGTGAGTGCGTTTTAGTTTAAAACATTTATAAATACAATATTAATTTAATGCTTCTCTTCACTTAACCTCACAGCATCCCCCTTTAGATGATGAGTTTCTAAGGGACTGATGAACGGTAATTTTATATTTGATGTGGTGCTTGTGCCACTTTTGTGCATATCCAGATTTCTACTAAGTGGTCTTGAAGAGAGGAGGAATGAATTTAGGAGAAAAAAGAGAAAAGAGATAAGAACATTGGCCTAAAGGGCTCATGTTAGAGATTGCAAAATTAGTAGGCCCCACGGGCTGTCTTGTGTGGAGGATACAGCAAAGAGCTTAAATACAACATAAGAAAAAAATATCATTAACTGAAATACACTGGATTGAAGGGAGAACTCAAGCAGTCCTTTTAAAAAACCTATATTGTTATTATTAAGGAGTTATACAGAGGGGTTACAATTTCGTAAGTCAGGTATTGAGTACAATTCTTCTTGGACAATGTCACCCCTTTCTTTGCCTTTCTCTAGTTTGCCTCTCCTGTCCTTGTCCACAAGTTGCATAGTTCATTTTTACAGTGTATATTCAATACTATGACTGCATATGCTCGCCCTTCCTCCATCCATTCTTTTTTTCTCCTTTTGCTTCCCCTAAAAAGACAACGATCAACAACAATAATAACATTCCATTTCCTGGAATTCATTTTGGTAAATAGTATTTAGATATTCAAAGGAGTTACACCTTTGGGTTCCTCCTTTAAGAGTATCCTCTTTTTTTTTTGTCTTTTCTTTTTTGGTACTGGGGATCGAACCCAGGATGTTGCACTTGCTAGGCAAGCGCTTTGCTACTCCCAGCAAGAGTATCCTCCTTTAGTCAGTTTGTTTGTGTGTAAATGCATAGAGCCCTGTATACGTTATCATGTTCAGTTGTATTTTAGCTCTAGTGTCCATATATGAGAGAAAACATGTGGTTTGTCCTTCTGAGCTTGGCTTACCTCACTTAACATGATTTGTTCTAGGTCCATCCATTTCCCTGCAAATGGCATTCTTTCTAATGAGCAAAATTCCATTGTGTATGTATACCATATTTTGGGGATCCACTCATCTATTGTAGGCCAATCAGGGCTGTTTCCATAACTTCGTTATTGTGAATAGTGCATCAATGGACATGGATGTGCAAGTGTCTTTTTTTTAATGTTATTGTCAAAGTGATGTACAGAGGGGTTACAGTTACATAATAAGGTAGTGAGTACATTTCTGGTGATATTTGTTACAACCTCCCTCATTTTTCTTTCCTTTCCCTAGCTCATATAAACATATATACAATATCCAGTGTACCAAAATCATATACAGTGACTACGTGGGATACACCATAGGAAATTCACCTAGTACATTACACATAATGACAACAATAAAATCCTCTTGTTTCCATCTATTGGAGTTTATTTTGCTTAGCCTTATCTTATATAATCATATGTGCATAGCTGTTGAGCTATTGTGATCCTCTGATAGGTCTATCCTAGACATTTTTATGTTTATTTAGCAATTGTTTGGTTTTAGAGACATGATGTAAAGTCGCTGACCAAATCATGTGGAAATAAAATTTGAAAAGAAGTTTGTTATTTTACAGACACGATCTCTACTGTTCTCTGCCCCCCCCCCCCAAATCCACATATCAGGAAGACCTTTGATCTGTGTGTTCTAGGCTTGTCTCACTCAACATTATACAAGTGTCTTTATGATGTCCTGACTTGTAATATTCTGGGTAGATGCTGAAGAGTGGTATGACTGGGTCACAGGGTGGTCCTGTGTTTAGGTTTTCGGAACCACCAAACTGCTTTCCAGAGTGGTCGTACTAGTTTACATTCCTACCAACAATGCAATCCTTTTTCCTCATATCACCACCAGCATTGTTGTTTGAATTTTTGATGTTGGCCAAATCTAACTAGGGTGAGATGGAATCTCAAAGTGATTTTTGTTTGCATTTCTTTTATGACCAAGGATGTTGAATATTTCATTTGTTTCTTTGCCATTCTTACTTCTTCTGAGAAGTCTCCCTTTAGCTCATTTGCCCATTTATTGATTGGCTTATTCATTTGAGAGGGATTAATTTTTTGAGCTCCTTGTATATTTTGCATATTAGGCCTTTGTCAAATGTATTGCTGGTAAAGATCTTCTCCCAGTCTGTTGGCTGTCTTTCTAGTTTAGTAATTATGTCCTTTGGCTGTGAAGAAACTTTTTATTTTAATGCAATCCAATTTATCAAGCCTCTCTCCTATTTGCTAAGTCCCTGGGACTCTTTTCAAAAATTTTCTGCTTATGCCTGAAAGTTCAGTGCTTCTCTTACTCCTTCTTGCAGTAATTTCAAAGTTTCAGGTTAGATCCACTTGAGTTGATAACAGTACATGGTGACAAACAGGAATCTAATTTTAGTTATCTACGTATGATGTCCAGTTTTCCCAACACCAGTTATCAAAGGGGCTTTTTGCCAACACCTATTTTGGCCCCCTTATCACATATCAGATACCTGTACAAATGTGGCTTTATTTCTGAGTCTTCCAGCCTGATCCATTGATCTCTGGGCCTGTTTTTGTGCTCATACAAAGCTAGTTTTGTTATTATAGCTCTGTAGTAGAGCTTGAGGTCTAGAATCATGATGCCACCAGCACTGCTGTTTTTTCATCTAAAATTGGCTTTGGCTGTTGAGGTCTTTTGTTGTTCCATATGAATTTTTGGATTGTTTTCTCTATCTCGGTGAAGAACGTCACTGGGATTTTGATGGGGATTGCCCTGAATTTGTGGATCAGCTTTGGCAGTATGGCCATTTTCATGATATTAATTCTACCTATCCATGAACATGGAAGGTCTTTCAATTTCCTGATGTCATCTTTGATTTATTTCTTCAGATTTTTATAGCTTTCACTGTAGAGGTTTTTTGATGCCCTGGTTAAGTTTATTCCTAAATACTTGATTTTATTTTGAGGCTATTTCAATTGGAATTGTTTTCCCGATTTACCTCTCTGATGTACACTGTTGGTATAAAGAGAAGCTACTGATTTTTCTGGTTTGATTTTGTACCCTGCTACTTTGCCAAAATTATTGATCAGCTCTAGGAGCTTGGTAATGGAGTCTCTCAGGTCCTTTAGATAGAAGATCATGCAATTTGCAAATAGGGATAGTTTGACTTCCTTTACTATGTGAATACCTATATCTTTCTTTTGCCTTATTTCTCTGGCTAGGATTGCTAGCATTATATTGAAAATGAGTGCAGAGAGTTGTTTTGTTCCTAATTTTAGGGGAAATGGTTTTAGTTTTTCACCATTTAGTATGATATTGGCTACTGGTCTGTCATATATAACCTTTATTGTGTTGAGGTATGTTCCTTCTCTATCTGGGAAGCTTCAATCAAGTCCCAGGTTCAATTGTTAGTTCTGTATTTCCATACTGGAATCTGGAATTACTTTGTTGCCCTTTCTAGTTGTTTGTTTTTTTAATCTATAATTCAGCCAGGTGTCAGTGGCTCATGCCTGTAATCCAGGAAGCTGAGATCTGAGGATTGCAATTTGAAGCCAGCCCAGGCAGGAAAGTTTGTGAGATTTATCTCCAATTAACCACCAAAAAAACTGGAAGTGGAGCTGTGGCTCAAGTGGTAGAGCTCTATCCTTGAGCATGAAAGCTCAGGGATAGCACCCAGGCCCTGAGTTCAAGCCCCAGGCCTCGCACAAAAAAGAAACCTATAGGGGCTGGGAATATGGCCTAGTGGCAAGAGTGCTTGCCTCCTACACATGAGGCTCTTGGTTCGATTCCCCAGCACCACATATATGGAAAATGGCCAGAAGGGGCGCTGTGGCTCAGGTGGCAGAGTGCTAGCCTTGAGCGGGAAGAAGCCAGGGATGGTGCTCAGGCCCTGAGTGCAAGGCCCAGGACTGGCCGAAAAAAAAAAAAAACAACAACAAAAAACAAAACAAAACAAGAAACCTATAATTGTAAAATCTCCTTTCCAAATCTAATTTGTACTCATTTTAGAAAATGTTGTATTAGTAGTAGACAATGAAACCAGGAGCAATTTAACTATTCTGAGATAATTAATATGAAAATATCAGTGCACTCCTCTCTTTACTTCTTATGCAGGTACAACAAATAGACATTATAAATATTACAAAAGAAACTGAGGTAATATAGTATTGACACTTCCATACTAGCCCATTTCCTCTTCTTTCGTGAGCAAAGTTCCATTTCAATATAGTCTTCAAAATTCGGATTCCCAGATATTATTTGTTGGTATTTTAATTGTTTGGTCAATAATAAATTAGTGGAAGTAAAGAACAGATTCATTCATGTGACTTAGAAATTGTAAATTCCTCTCTATAGCCACAATCAACCTTTTTTTTTTGTATATATGTATTCTGGAACTGGGGCTTGAACTCAGGACTTGGGCTGGCAATCTACCACTTGAGGCAGAGCTCTACTTCTGGTTTTCTGGTGGTTAATTGGACATAAGAGTTCCACAGACTTTTCTGCCCAGGCTGACTTGAAACTGTGATCCTCATATCTGAACCTTCTGAATAGCTAGGATTGCAGTGATGAGCTAATTTCTAAAGAACAAGTAAGATAACATTTTTATCTCTATCAGCCAACAAATATATGACTGCATTAGTAGGGGTTTTCCAAAGAACTAAAACCAACAGTGTTTTAGTATGGCCTTGTTTGTGATCCTTTGGGTAAATGCCCAGAAGTGGGGTTGCTAGGTCATAGGGGAACTCTATGTTTAGCCTTTTGGGGACCCTCCATACTGTTTTCAGAGTGCTTGAACAAGTTTACACCTTTACCAGAAGTGTAGTAGCATTCCCTTTTGGCCACATCCCGCCAACATCTGTTGTTATTGTTAGTTTTCTTGATAATGGCCATTCTAACTTGGGTGTTGGGGAATCTCAGTATTGTTTTGATTTGCATTTCTTTTATGGCCAGAGGTGTTGAGCATTTCTTCATGTATCTATTGGCCATTCTTATTTCCTGTTGAGAGAAGTTTCTCTTTAAGTCTTCAGCCCACTTATTAATGGGGCAGTTGTTTCTTTGAGGATTTGTTTTGGGAGGATTTAAATGTTTGAGTTATAAGTATATTTTAGATATGAGGCCCTTGTCTGTTGTATGGCTAGTGAAGATCTTCTCCCAAGCTGTGGGCTTTCTATTTATCTTGCTAGCTATGTCCTTTGCCATGCAAAAGCTGTGCAATTTAATGCAATCCCATTTGTCCAACCTTTCTTTGATTTGGCATTATTTACTATAGTTAAAATATGGAATCAACCCACATGCCCCTCAGTAGATGAATGGTTCAAGAAAGTATGGTATACATACATGATGGAACCCTATGCTTCCATCAGAAAAAATGACATAGCCCCATTCCTAAGGAAATGGATGGACTTGGAAAAAATTATAAGAAGTGAAGTGAGCCAGTCTCACAGAAACATAGATTCCATGGTTTCCCTCATTGGTAATAATTAGTATATGACTAGGATAGTCTTAGCAGAGGATTGTAATAGCTCAATAGCTATGTTCATATGGTCATATAAGATGACGCTAAGCAAAATGAACCCCAAGATATGGAAACAAGAGATTTTTCACTGTTATTTTTAATGTACTATGTGAAATTATTCTTTTCTTTTGTTTTCCTTTCCTATGGCTTATCCTCTGTTGTCACTGTATTCGACTTTGGTACCCTGGGTATTGTGTATACATTTATCTGAATTAGGGAATGGAAGGAGAACATCAAAATGGTGAGACAAAGGATAAAGAACAAATTAATGCAACAGCTATATACCCAAGACAATATTTTTGGCATTAACCATACAAAGTATGTTTTATAAATGCCTTCTTGTTTGGAGCTTGAGAGTCTTATGATAAGCCCACAATTCATTATAAAATCCTCACAATACACCCTTGCCAACAGCTGCTTCATCTGGGAAATTGTAGTCTGAGTCATCTGATGAGTCAGTAGTAATATTGGGAATGAATCACAGGTTCCCTAAATCCCCGCTCACTCTCTATCTAGACTAGTTACATTTATTAAATATCATCTAGGAAAGATGATGAATGACTGTAACACATTGCAAGTATATATGAGAGCAGCACAAAGAACAAAGGTGATGATCGATCGGGGGATAGAAGGAAGAGAAATTGACTGTAGGTAGTGGGAGCTAGCAGGAGGTGGTGGATAAAGAAGATTGAATACTGTCAAAATAGACTATTGGAAACTATGGAAACAGAACAAGGAAACCTGTTGGGGATGCTATTTCTTAGAGACAAAAGTGCAGGGAGTATGATAGAGGGGGTGAAATTGATTGGAATACAGCGTTAACATGTACGGAGATGTAACAATGAAACCTATTCCTTGCGTAACTAATATAATCCAATACAATTTTTTAAAATTCATCTAAAAATAATTCTCAAAATTCTTCCCACAGGAAAAAATACTATAGATAACAGTCTTGAGAAAAAGAGCTACCTACATAGAGAGCTAAATAGTACTTGCAAGAACTCTCCTGCTTCAGATGGATAATGTCACATCACCAACATGAGAGAAGGCCACTATGACAGTGTGACAGTGATGGTTCCAAACAAAAAGGTCACTTTTCTGTAATCATGTCTGAACACAAGGAAACACGAGTATTGTTCAAAGCAATAACAAATATTAACCTATCCTGGCCAGCAGTAGTAACTGCTGCAGCTCTACCAGCTACAATCTGAGCCTCACTCTAGTCTTCCCTCTCTCTAGATAACACATTGAAAAGTATATACAGTCACCTCCTGACATCATCTAATCCACCATAATGCTTTAGCTTGCTTAAATCCTTACCCTAATTGCTTAACACTATACAAACCCCATGCTAATTCCCTCTGAACCTCCAGTATATGCCATTGCCCAGGATTAATCACAGCACTTGGCATATAGGGTACCCATAGCTAGAATTTCTTTTAGCGAAAGGATAAAAAAAAGAACAGAAATGTCCTATTAAGCAAAGGCCAGAGGAAACCAGGTACATGTGCAAGGTTCCAAGAGGCCTTCCTGAGAGAGGTCACACTATCCACTTACTATCCAGTACTAAGTTATGACAACATTCATGGAGTTTTATAGAGTGGAAGCTCATCAGAGACTGTTTCCCAGTGTTTTTACTGGGAGATAGTCCATGGCATTCTGCCTACCTTGTATAAAATCCAATACTCAGTGCTGGTGACTCACACCTGTAATCCTATCTATTCAAGAGACTGAGATTTGAGGATCATAGCTTGAAACCAGCCTAGGCAGAAAAGTTCATGATATTCTTAACTCTACCAAAAAAACTGAAAGTAGAGCTGTAGCTCAAGTGATAGAGCACCAGCTTTGAGCAAAAAAACTAAGGGATAGTACCCTGGCCCTGAGTTCAATCTCTTGTACCAGCACTAAATAAATACATACATACAAACATACATAGATCCCATACTCCTTGAGGCAAAGCAGGTATTCACCGTAAATCATATTGTTTTCACGGTTTTCAAATACCAATTCATATGTGTCAATTGAGGGAGTTTATTGTTTTATTTGGATAGGGAAATTGTTCCCAGACAAATTTTCAGACTTTAAAGCACAAATTGAAAGTAAGCTTTTCTTTTGGGTCAGCAGCTTTACATTATGTATCTAAAACCAACTACTAAACATAAAAAGGTCTAGAATAAACCTATCAGTGGATCACAATAGCTCAACAGCTATGTACACATGATCATATAAGATGAGGATAAGCAAAAACAGCTCCAAGAGAAGGACAAAGGAGGATTCTACTGTTGACATTATATTTAAAGTTCTAGGTGAATTTCTTGTGGCGTACCCTATGTGGTTACTGTATATGATTTTGGTACACTGGATATTGTATATATGCCTACCTGATCTAGGGAAGGGAAAGAAAAATGAGGGTGTAAGATATCACATGAAATGTATTCACTGCCTTATTATGTAACTGTACTCCCTTTGCACAACACCTTGTCAATAAAATTTAATTTTAAAAAAAGTAAGCTTTTAACTCTCTTCTGCACAGCCTCTCCCTTGTCTCTTGAACAATGCCTTTATTGAACAATGGGATCCCATTCAGTAGGGGAAGGCTGACCAGCAGTACAGATTTCAGTTTATGCTCTTCAAGAACCCCAGATTTAATCCACGCATTTAAAAAAACTCCATTAATCAAAGATGTTTACTTTAGGCAGCCAAGTGACTTCCCACCTAAGGTACATATGTAGCTGTGTGTGTGTGTGTGTGTGTGTGTGTGTGTGTGTGTGTGTGAGAGAGAGAGAGAGAGAGAGAGAGAGCAATAGGAAGAGAGAGGAGAGAGAAAACTGGTACTGGGGCTTGAACGCAGGCGCTTGAACAGTTGCTTGGCTTATTTGCTCAAGGCTGTCCATCTACTACTTGAGCCACAGTTCCACTTCTGGCTTTTTGGCTAGTTAACTGAACATGAGAATCTTATGGGTTTATCTACCCATGCTGGCACCAAATGATTACCTTCAGATCTCAGCCTCCTGACTAGCTACCACCTACGTTTTTAAATTAACCCTTTAGAGCCTGAGACATCCCACAGGTACAACACAACTCTGACTACCAAGTCAAAGGTGGCTTGAATGTTTTCTGATGCTAAGGTAACATAGGCATAAAAAACACAAACAAGAAGACCAATGCCAGAGCGCACAATTGGTACCCCGAGGGAGGAAAGTGTAAATTGTGAAGACATCCTGAGGAAGAAACACAGTCAGAATTTACAGGTTAACAAAGCCTCTAAAATGGCCTCCCACCGAGGCCCAGGGTTCCCAGTCTAGTCCAATTAATTGATTTTGGTCCTTGTCAACCAGTTTTGCTTTTCTATGACAGCAGTGCATTTACTTCATGTGGATCTGTCATCTGGAGGTGGTCTGCATAGAAAGTGCAGGTGCTAGGGCTACCCCCTGCTATCCCATAATCAGCACTGGTGGGTGTGATATTAGACTCAGCAGTCAATTTCCATTTAAAGCATTCTCAGCAGCTTTGAAAACAACACTCAAGTTTTCTTTCGTGAGGTAAGAAAAAGCTTCCAGGAAACAAGTCTGACAAACCAAGGTCTCTAATGCCTTAGTCCGTCCCCTTTCTTGCCTCCCTAGGAGTTTACTTCTGTTTTGTTGCTGTTGTTTGTTTCAGTTGTTACAAAATTAGTGTGTCTCATGCAGTATTTATAATTTGCTTGTTCCCAGCTATTTTTGTCTCATCCAGATCATGCATCTTGAATGTGTTTTATTCACTTTCATAGAAAAAAAGCCAATTTGATCTGACTTTCCCAGTTTAGGTCATGACCAAATCCTTGATTATCAAAAATTTATATAGCCCACAGTTCTTTTTGTCATAGTCATCTATCCAATGAAGAGTCACAAAAAGAACAATGCCTTTTTGAAGATATTTGTGTTGAATAAACTACCTTATTAAGGTGTAGATACCAAGAGAAAACACTTACTGCAACTAATCCAGAGAGACAAACACAGCAATATCCTTTAAAGTGTAGCTTTCAGATGGAATTTACAAGAATGCAGTTCATAGAGTGGGTGACCTTGTTTGGGTACTTTAGGGCATGTAGGAAAATACAAGTAAGATACACTAATGAAATTATAGGAAAAAAAATTCTCACTCTGTGTTAGAAATGAGCCAATCTGTCACTATATTTTAAAAGGTGTCCCTGGGCCTCGTATACGATCCAGAAGGCTCAGTCAGCATCCAGAATGTTTTCAGTTACAAAGAGGGATTTCTTTCCTTCCTTCCTTCCTTCCTTCCTTCCTTCCTTCCTTCCTTCCTTCCTTCCTTCCTTCCTTCCTTCCTTCCTCCCTCCCTCCCTCCCTCCCTCCCTCCCTCCCTCCCTCCCTCCCTCCCTCCCTCCCTCCCTCCCTTCCTTCCTTCCTTCCTTCCTTCCTTCCTTCCTTCCTTCTTTCCTGTTTTCCTTCCTTCCCCCTCCCTCTCTCTCTCTCTCTTCCTCTCTCTCTTTCTTTCTTTTCTTCTTTTCCTTTCTTTTGTTCTTTGAAGCTTGAACTATGGACCTCATGCCTTCACTTAACTTTTACTTTCAAGGCTGGTACTCTACCAATTGACCCACAGCATCCCTTCCAGTTCATGTCTATTTAATTGGACACAAGAGTCTCACAGGCTTTCTGCTTGGGCTGGTTTCAGACCATTGATCCTCAGATCAAAGCCTACTGAGTAACTAGGATTTCACAGGCTGGTTTCTTAAATCTGCAATAATTTCTCAGTGGACACTCAAGTACACGGGCAATTTTATCCAATTGCCTCTCAGAGTAACCTCACCAACAGGTTTCAGATTAGTCAGGTACAGACAATTGGCATCTGCAAGTTCAGGATTCCAAGCAAGAAAGAAGCTCTTCTTAGTAACCAGCAAGGAGCATACATTGCAGAACCATTCAGCTGTGTTCCATGTTCAAGTGGCAAGCAAGACTTTTGTAGGCTTTTTTTTTTTTTTGCCAGTCCTGGGCCTTGGACTCAGGGCCTGAGCACTGTCCTTGTCTTCTCTTTGCTCAAGGCTAGCACTCTGCCACTTGAGTCACAGCGCCACTTCTGGCCGTTTTCTATATATCTGGTGCTGGGGAATCGAACCCAGGGCTTCATGTATATGAGGCAAGCACTCTTGCCACTAGGCCATGTTCCCGGCCCCTGTAGGCCTTTTTTGATCTTGTCAGTCTGAGAGTCCAAAATTTGACCTCCTCAAGACTGTGCACATCAGGAAAAAAAAAATCAACAGCCTCCAATGATCAGACATCTGGTTTCGGGAAAGGTTCATCAGGATGATAAAAACTAAAACTATATTTAATACTTCAAAGGTGTATCACCATGTGGTTTTGCTAATCTTCTCACAATATCTGTCTTTCTTTTTCCACAGGTTCTAGAAAGCAATAATCATATCAAAATAATAAGTTATATGGACTTATTCTTTTCCTGATGTCCCAGGAGGTTAAATTCCAATCTCCTCATGAGCAGCTAAAAGGGAGTTGCGTTGTATTGCCCTTTTAGATCTCCTGTACCATGAGGATTTCACTATCATTTAGGAAATTTCAAGCATATACATTCTGCATTCATTTTTATTAGTCATGCACATACAATAGCTACACAATAGAAAGTCAATTTTCTTCCAATAATATTTTAAAACAATTATCCAGTAATACTTTTTATTGTTGAATGATACACAAAACATAAAAAGTGCAGTATTTTAATATATCCTACATATTAGTATATATTATTACATATGACATACCATACATGTGTGTTTATCTACATGTATAAATTTACCTATATGTTTATTATATGTACATATATGGATATATTATAATTATATGTGATTATATACTCTATATTCTATATTTTATATTTCATGTATTATGTTATATTGTTTAGTATAATACATATCTTACATATCATATATATTTCATGTTATATATTATATCACATATTATGATCAATTATATTAAATGTCAATAAATCATATGTTACACATTATATATCACATGAATGTTATATTTACATATCACACATGTTACATGTATCACATTATCCATCATATATTATGTACATATAGTATTTGTTGTTATGAGTGATTTATATAATATAATGTCATATATGATTGTGTGTAATACGTGATGGAGAATATGTGATGTAGTATGAAGAATATGATTTATGATATAGCAAATGATATTATATATGATATGTAACCATATATGGTCATAATATGTGATATATGTGGCATATATTATATGGCATATGATATATGATACAAAATATAGTATCACATATTATGTATTGTAATATATAACATGATATATGCAATATAAATGTTATGTGTTATGGCATATTGGCATACATATGATAAATAGGCATACATAGGGACATAGATATGAATATACATGTATCTGTGACTATATGTAGAATATAACTATCACATATACAGGTGTACACATGCATACATACACATGTGTGTTTATAACATATATAAATATATAATATAATACATGCTCATGAGCACATACATATGTACATTATGTATTATATGTCATATACATGCCATATATTATATATTAAATATTATGTAATATATCATCTATTGTGTGTTATATACGTGCTTTATGTGTTATCTTTTCTGTGATGTATATATATATACATGATATATAATGTGCCACAACAAAAAGAAACATAAAAGCTGTATATAGTCATGTGGTGCTATATAATGCTTCATTTACATGTACATTTTGTAATGCTTAAATCAGGTTAAGCATATTGATCTCCTCAACCATCATTTCTCTGTGGTGAAAATTTTCAGAATTTTTTCTGATTGCTTTTTGAAATGTATGCCATTGCTATTTATAGTGATGTGATCACTGTGTGTAAAGCCCCCAGCTCAAATTACCCTAACCTATTCCATTTTGTGAAGGACACCATGTTGTCTGTCCAAAAGACTGTTTTACTTTGTTTTGCAGAAACTGTTTTCAAATCAAGCAGAGCCTTGCCTGTCCCTGTTTTGACAACATCTTCCTGGAAAGGAATATGTAAGCTTATAACCAACTATGTTGGTAAAAACACTGCAAAACTGACTATCCAGCAGTCACCTAGAGTAGGCTAGCTGGCCTAAAACTACAAAGCAAAATATCAGCAGTGTGGTCGCTCCACAACAACAACTTTGCTGAGTTCCTCTATTAGTTCTAATTGTTTATTAATGGAATTTTGAACTCAGGCCTCATCCTTGCTAAGCAGGTGCTCTAGCAATGCTTTCCTACTTCAGTTATTTTTTGTGCATACCATCTTGCACCTTTTCCTTTTTTGCCTGAGGCCTGCCTCAGATTACAATTCTACTTATGTCACTCATGTAACTAGAATTAAAAGTGTGAATCTCCATGCCCAGCTTGCTTGTTGAAAGAGGGTCTCACTAAGTTTTTGCACAGACTGGCCTCAAACTGCTATCATCTAGATCTGTCTCCCAAATAGCTATGTTTATAGGCATATACTACCATGTTCACCTGGGTATTTCTTTATATAAGATTATATCAACTTCAGTGATAATTTGACTTCTTTTGCAATTTTGATGTCCTTTATTTCTTTCTCCTGTTAGTTGCCTTGGCTAGAATATTAAAAAAAGAGTTGAAAATATGAATCCCTATCTTGTTTCATATCTCAGAGTAAAAGCTTTCAGCATTTCCTTTATATAGTATACTGCTAGCTATTAGTTTATTATACATTGTCTTTATAGTGTTGAAATCGATTCCTGTGTGCCTAACTTCAGACTTTTTACCATGAAGAGATAGTTAATTTGATCAAGTTCCTTTTTTCTATATCAATTGTGATGACCGTATAGCTTTGTTCTTCAGTCTGTCAGTGTAGTGTATCACATTTATTTATTTGTGTATATTAAACTATACTTGTGGCAAAACTGTCCAGTTGCATCACTGGGATGAGTCTCCTTTGATAATAGTGAGTAATATATGTTATATGTGGAACATAGCTTAGTATTTTGTTGAAACTATTTGTGTCTATGTTTATCAAGGATATTGGCCTATAATTTCTTTGCTGTTGTGTTTTTACCTGCTTTTAGTGCCAGGATAATCTGGCCTCAAAGAAATTTTTTGTAATAAACCTTAAGGAAAATTGATATTGTCATTGTATGTTTGATAGAATTAAGTAGTGAAGCCATGTGGTTCTGTGTTTTTCTTTAATGGCAAAGTTGTGTGTGTGTGTGTGTGTGTGTGTGTGTGTGTGTGTGTGTGTGTGTGTGTGTGTGTATTGGAGCTTGAACTCAGGGCCTAGCTACTGTCCCTGAAGTTCTTTTGCTCAAGGTTAGTGCTCTAGCACTTTAGCCACAGCTCCATTTCTGTTTTTTTTCCACTTCTGCTTTTTTTTTTTTTGGTTAGTTAACTGGAGGTAAAAATCTCACAGACTTTCTTTCCAGGGCTAGCTTTGAACCATGATTCTCAGAACATAGCATCCTGAATAGCGAAGATTACAAGCATGTGCCACTGGCACCTGGCTGATGGCGCTGTTTTCATTACTCATCAATTGCGTTTCTTTTTAATAGTCTTTTTTATTTGGAGGGAGGGGGCTGGTGCTGGTGCTTGAACTCAGGCTTTTGCACTCTGGCTTGGATTTTTTCCTCACAGCCACTGCTCTGCCATTTGAGCAATACTTCCAATCCAGCATTTTACTGGTTAATTGGAGATGGACTTTTTTGGATTTTCCTGTTTGAGCTGGCTTTGAATCTTGATCCTCAGATCATAGCCTCCTGAGTAGATAGCATTATAGATATAAGCCACCAGTGCTTAGTTTCCTTTTATTTTTGTAAAGGATCTTCATGGGCTGAGAATATGGCTTAGTGGTAGAGTGCTTTCCTAGCATGCATGAAGCCTTGGATTTGATTCTTCAGTACCACATACACAGAAAAGGCTGGAAGTGGTGCTGTGGCTCAAGTGGTAGAGCACTTAGCCTTGAGTAAAAGTGCTTAGGAACAATGCCCAGGCCAAGAGTTCAAGGCCCAGGACTGGCTAAATAAATGAATGAATGTATGAATGAATGAATGAATGAATGAATCTTCATAGCCCCCAGAGGCTCACACCTGTAATCCTAGCTACTTGGGAGACTGAGATCTGAGGATTGCAGTTTGAAGCCACCCCAGGCAGAAAAGTCCCCATGAGATGCTCATCTCCAATTAATCATTCAAAAAACCAGAAGTGGCTCTGTGGCTCAAGTGGTACAGTGCTAGTCTTGAGCACAAAGAGGCTCAAGAACAGCCCCAACCCAGCGTTCAAGACCCAAAATCTTCATGACTGAGTAAGGTATATGTGTCTACAAATTTTTGTGCTTACAACTCTGTCCTACCTCCTACCAGATGGAGTCTTACATCATACTATGCTGTGTAAGGTTGGCATAATATTGTTAAACATAGACACTTGGCCACCTAGTCTAGTGTTAAGCTGAATCATATTCCATTTCTTCAAGATTATCATATTTATTAGCATACAATAATAGTTCATAATAATCTCTGATTTTGTACTTCTGTGCTATCAGTTATAATATTTCCCTTCTCATCACTGATCTTACTTATTTGAATCTTCTCCTTTCTTTTTTGTAGTTAATCTAACTAGAAGTTTGTCTATTTTGCCAGGCATCAGTGGCTCACACCTGTCATCCTAGCTACTCAGGAGGCAGAGATCTGAAAACAGCAGTTGGAAGCCAGCCCAGGCAGAAAAGTCCATGAGACACTTATTTCCAATTAACCACCAACAAGCCAGAAGTAGAGGTGTGGCTTGAGTGGGATAGTGCTATCCTTGGGAACAAAAATTCAGGGACAGTGTTTAGGCTCTGCAGTCAAGCCTCAGGACTAGCAAAAAGAACCTGCTCTTGGTTGATTTATTATTATTTTAAATTGTCATTCCATTTGATTCTGGTATGATTTTACTTTAATTTTCTTACCAGTTCGAAGGCTTGAACTTCCACCTGCTGACTTTGCTTGTTAAGGTAGCATTCTACCACTTGAGCCACACCTCCAGTCTAGCAATTTACTGGTTAATTGGAGTGTCTTGCAGACTTTTCTGCCTAACCTAACTTTGAATCATGATTTTCCAGGTCTCAGCCTCCTGAATAGTTAGGTTTACAGGAAGGAATCACTGATACCCAGTACTACTTTGCTTTGGTATGTTTTTCCTTATAGTAATTTGGGGTTTGGCTTGTTATTATGTAAATAGTTCCTTGTGGTGTGGTGACAGGTTGTTTATCTGATATCATTTTATTTTTGTTCACAAAGACTAAGGACAGTACCCAGAGATGGTAGCATGTCTCCACAAGTTTGTCTGGGTGGCCAGAGTAGGCCCAGATGCCTCATTCACGTGTCTATAGTCAGATACTGCAGAATTCTTCCAGATGCTGAGCAGTCACTATAGATGTGTCAGCCCCAGGCTACTCAGCAACACCTGTCATCACCAAAGCTAAGTCGAGCTGTGTCAGATCCTGATCCTACAGCTCACCAAGAACAGCAGGACCTAGTGCATTCACGGTAACAAGCCACAGGCCATCCTAGCTGGAATAGAAATCTAATCTTTTGAGACCATGTGTTTTCCCATGGCACTGGAGGTGTTCTAGAAGTTGTCCACAGGCTGGTCTGAAGACAGAGCCATTAATATGTGTCCAGTGTTTCATCAGTTACAGTACAAAGTTCCAGGGCAGTCTTGCGTTTGTTACTATGTCCTATCTGCTTGTTACTCTGTCCTATCTCCCAAAAAATGGGGTCTTACATCATGCTATGCTGTGTGAGGCTGGTGAATATTGGTGTCTGCCGAGCCAGCCGGCAGTGAAAAGGAAATCCTGAATGAGGGGGGAGAGGATTAAAGAAAAGGAAAAATACAAGACCAGAGAAAAAAGACAAGAGGCAAAGATGGGGTACGGGAGGTCTGAATTTCAAGATTGTAACTCAAGACTGCAGCCAAGTTTATTCTTAACTTCCAGCTTATATGCAGTTTTGGAACCAGGGAATAGCATAGGGTTGCTAAGATTCAAGAACACAAAGAGGCTTTGAAGTTCTTAACATTTGATTACAGTAAACACAGGATGAGGTTGATTAACATAGGAATGTACTCCAGCGGACATAGCAAAGCAGACATAGCAAAGCAATTCCGGATAGTGGCTATGAACAAATGCTAGCGAACAAATGTCCTTGCATCTAGCATATCCTGGTGATAACAGCACAGCCAGAGGTCAGAATGAATTTAGCTGCAAGTTTGGCTCCTGACATCTCCCCCGTCTTTGTTTAAAGAAGCGAACCTGCCTGTCTTAGGTGGGGTGGGTCACCTAGCCTGCCTTACCAGTCCTGGGGATCTTCTTCAGAGCAAAGCTGAAGGCCCTTGTCTTAGGTCGGTCAAGCTGGCCCTGCCCTCAAACCCATCTCTGGCTGCAGTTCCTCTCGGGGGAAAATTCATTCACTTGGAGCTTGACCTTATGCAGCTGACTGGCTAAACTCATGAAAGAGTTTTGCAATATGCGTACAATGCAAGGAAGGCATAGGAAAGCCATCAGAAAAAGTATCCCTGGGCTGAGCAATGTCATTAGCAGCCCCTTAACATTAGTCAAGGAAGGGATATACTGTTGAAGTTGTTCAAACAGTTCTTTTGCTGTTTCTGCCACTTTAGAGTCCAGAGGCAGAGCTTGCTCTAGTCCAGCTATTTGCCTATGGAGTTGAAAGAGATCTAAGGAAAAATTATCATGGTGCCAAATACCATTTAGATGTGCTACAACTTGTTCCCAAGGATAGCTCGACCCATTATATTTATGGAGGGTCACACAAATAAAGTCAAACCCAGCATGAGAGCGCACCCGTTGCAAAGTTTGTAAAGCACGGATTTGTTCTCCCAGAGACAACACAGATTCATTCAATGCTTCTAATTTTTGTTCTACCTTATCATCAATCCTGCCTTGAAAGTGCCGGGCTTGCGTAGTATTATGAGCAAGCTGATTAACATAGTGAACTGTCTGCACACTTTGTATTAAAGCCACAGTAGCTGCTGCAGCAGAGGAAGCTAAGGAAATAAAGGCTACAATGCCTGCTATCAATAGCCCTACAAATCGTCTAGGGCGCATGAGCTCTTTTAAATGTTTTAACACTTGAATACCTGTTTCTTCATACCAAGCTTCAGATATGTTCACAGGGAGCATGACAAATGGAGGCTGCTTAATAACAATTACAGAATCAGTAAGACCACTATACAAGCAATTTGTAAAAGAACAGTTAGTATAAGTAACATTGAAATACATGGCTCCTATAGAAATATTAAAAGGTCCATACATAAGGGCATAAGGAGGTGTTACACAACCCATAATGTATTTTAAAGAAGAAGAAGTGGGCCAGGAGATATTATTTAGGGCAGCCCCTAACATCCAGACATGGTGTTGAGGGTGTCCATTCATCCACCACAGACCTGGGTTGTACTTGTTCTGTGAGATTGGTTCCGGACCTGTCCATCAATTGAGAATTAGTTCCTGAAATATTGGTTATAAAAGGATGTTCATGTCTACACTTTATGGGTGCAGTTCTCCTGTGGATTCTACAATTTGAGAAGAGTTGATGCAGCGAGGTATCATGAAGGACGATGTAGAATTAGCATGCACAGGAAACCCAGTAGGCAATGAAGTCATTCGTATATTATATACTTGACTGTTTTCAGGAATCCAAATTCTATGATTTATGGATTGCATTACAGTACAGCCGGGAATATAACTGTTGGAGTCAGTTGTAAAACATAAAGGGGTTCCAATGCCAGAAGCTGCAAAGTCTCCCATTTTAACGTGTTGGACAAAAGGATCTGGAGCTGTTCCGTATGCTGATCTGTTGACACGGACGAACACCTCAGCTCCTTCCCAAGTCGCAGGGTGCACAATCGGTGGATCTGGCACGTAAGCCCAGTGGTCAGCGCTTGTACCATTCTGATGAGTTTCCACAATCCTAACGCAACTCTCAGGTAGCCAGCGGGCATCGTTTTTATCGTGTGAAAAAACACAGACATGTCCTCGACCCAATGTCAATACTGGATCGGGCCCATGCCCAGCACTTGTTAAAGGATCTTTCCACTTGGGCAAAAGCTCTTTGCTCTCTCTTTTCCCAGAACCGCTGTGCTGCGGAGTGGCCATTGCAGTCCAAATTTAAAAAATTTAGTACGAATAAAGCATGAGAAAGAATATTAACAGGAGAAAAGGGGTATAATTCTCTCCCTTTTAATTTAGAAATTTGGTGTTTTAACAAACCGTTGGCCCATTCAACAATTCCTTGACCTTGAGGATTATATGGAATTCCTGTAGAGTAAACAATTTGGTAAGATTTACAAAAGGTTTGGATAGCTCGTCCAACATATCCTGGACAATTATCAGTTTTAATTTGTTTAGGAAGTCCCATAGTAGCAAAGCAGCATAAGGCATGGGAGATACAATGTTTGCTAGCTTCCCCGCTAAGAGGAGTAGCCATAATAAAATTAGAGCAAGTGTCTATGGTAACATGGACAAAGCGGAGCCGTCCAAAAGAGGGAATGTGGGTAACATCCATTTGCCAAACATGGTTGGCCACTAAGCCTCGAGGGTTAATGCCATGGGAGGGCACAGGTAGGAAGGTAGCACAGTTGGGACAAGTTTTTACAATTTGACGAGCCGCCTCACTTGTAATATGAAATTGTTGACGTGGGCATGACTGTTTTGATGGTGGGCAGCATGTGATTGCTTTGCTAAGTCAATTTGAGTGAGAAAAATTTGAGTAGCCTCATCCATAATAGCATTGCCCTCACTTAATGGTAAGAAGAGGCAAAGTGAAGTAATTTGTTGGAGGGACAATGATGTGAAATTGTGCCCATAAAATTGTCCCAAGCGATGGCCCAGGAATCACAATGAATATAAAGCCATTCTTGCTGTTGTAAAGTATAGGGGATATAAACAACCTGTGGATCTCGTCCAAGAAACTTACAAGATTCCACATGGCACATATGAACTAAGGTGGCCACCAATTTATAATAGGGAGTTAACACTTTTGAAGGAGTAGCAGGCAAGGAAATCCACAAAAGGGGTCACTTCTGCCAGAGGACCGCTGTTGGAGAATGAGGTGCAGTTAAAATGTATGCTTCCCAAGGTGCTGAGTAATCAATATAATTTACATGTTGGGAAGAAATGGCAGAATTTACTATGCTTAAGGCTTTGGCTGCTTCAGTTATCATTTCTCTGGGAGATTTAGGGTCAGGGTCCCCCTTAAATAGATCAAATAAGGAATTTTATTCAGCTGTGGATAATTTACGATAAGGGAAAATCCAATTAATATCTCCCATAATTTTTTTAAAATCATGCAAGGTATGCAAATGAGAAGTCTTAATCTGTAATTTTTGACTAGTAAAATAGTAAGGACCTCAAATATGACTAAGAGGGATTTTTATTTTTCGCTGTCTGGGCTGGCTTTGAACTGTCCAAGGAGTCTTAGCCATAAAAGCCCTTTTTATTTCCAATTAAAGCAACAGGAGAACAAAAGGAGTAGAGTTTTGTTGGGGATTCATGCTGCCCTTCCCCCAGCCCTGGGCAGTGTGAGAGGGAGCCCCTCCCACCTCCCGGCCTCAACCGGAAGAGAAGCAAGTGGTCCCCGCCTCCCGGCTTGGCCTCCCTGCTTGGCCACGTGTAATGGCGGAGGCCCGGCCCTTGAGGGGCTGGAGTCCTCACCCATAGAGGAAGTTCGTGACATCACCGTGACGGACACGGTCTTTAGCCTATGACTGGCCCTTTGGCCAGTCCCCCTCCTTTCCCGCCATTACCATTATATAACCTCCCCCCAATTAAATCCTGTGAGACTCATGGATCATCGAGCTGTCTCCCCGATGTCTCTCTCTCCGCTGCCACTCCTGACAAGTGAGGGGACCAGGGGGAGGGGAGGCTTCGGAAACCTTTCCTCAATTTAGCGTAATCCATGAGAGCATGTTTTGCCTTCTGCAGGCGGGGGACAAAGCCGAGTGCTCTTTCATAGTTAGAATTCAGGCATCTCCCCTGGAGAAGTGGGGAGAGGGGTCCCAAGAGATCCCGACATCTGGCGCCCGAACAAGGGGCACAGGTGGGAATGCACGGTTGGGAATTTCGGGGTCCAGTAACCCCGCAGATTGCGCTAAGTGGGTTTTCAGAGGAGGGTCGTGCCCATCCAGATGGGGCAGAAGCATAGAGAGAGAAGTGGATTTTCTGCAGCCCTAGGGGGAGCGGGAGCGCGTCCACAGAGGCGTGGCAGGGGAGCGCTGGGGATGGCGGCCGGAGCCATCATGCACCTGGAATTTCCAGGTCCCGATCTGCGAACGGGTAGGGGGACGGGTGCGGAGGACAATCTGGGGTCCTCGTGGCCTCGGGCGGTGGCAGTACTCCCGGTGCTTGCAGCCACCTGGGCCGGAACCCCCATTGGGGTTCACGAGCAGCGGCGAGTGCCTGACTCTGGAGACATGGCGGCAGCGATGGCTGCATGCTTGGGGTCCAGGACAAGCAGCGCGAATTCCGCACCCGCCATGGAGAGATCGTGGCCCTGGCAATATTGAGACATGGCGAGCATAGAGGCTTGTGGGGTGCCTGGAGCGAGAATTTCTGGGCTGGTGATACATGGCACCCCGGCAACTGTGGGCGGCGCTTAACGCGGCAGCGTCCCAGGGCGTAGAGCATTGCGCCCCCTCCATCCCCAAAGCGCTCGGCGGGTGGAAACTGCTTTATACTGGCTCCCTCCCCTCCCCACCTCTGAGGCCTGGGAAGGCTGGATAATCTGCTTTAAAGGAAACAAAAGGGTTGTTGGTTTTTGTTGGTGTTGTTGTTAATGTTCGCTAGTTGGAAGTTCATTAACTCTGAGTTTGTGGGCTAAATTCTAAATTTGGTTAATGGGTAAGAGAGATTCCAAATTTTCCCTCCGCCACAGATGGGCGGGGACTCAAGAGATGGGCAGACCTTCGGCACTTTCTTGCCACAGCTGGGCGGGGCTAGAGTCTGCGCCTGTGAGCTCAACACCCCCCCCCGCACCGTGCAGCTTCTGCATTTCTTTCCCTCATGACAAATAGCTTATGGGTGAAAGTTAAAACAAGGAGATGCCTCAGATTATAAACTAAAACGGAATATTTAAAAGGGAAACAAAGAGTTTTGATACAGCAATAAGTAATTTGGTTGGATTTCCTATAATTACCAGTTCAATGATACAAAAATTGGAGGAGTTTTTCTGGATGGATGTATGTTTACTTATCTGGTGTGATTTGAAAAATTGTCATGTTGGGAGTCACAGATTTGTCTTGGGATTGGGTGACTAGGAGAGGTTTCCTTTTTCTTTTTTTATTCAACCACGTGGTTCTATTATGGGCAAATTAATACCATTTGCCACTGAAATTCCAGAAAACGTAAATAGCCAATCAAAAAAGCAATTTTTTTTTTTTGGCCAGTCCTGGGCCTTGGACTCAGGGCCTGAGCACTGTCCCTGGCTTCTTCCCGCTCAAGGCTAGCACTCTGCCACTTGAGCCACAGCACTGCTTCTGGCCGTTTTCTGTATATGTGGTGCTGGGGAATCGAACCTAGGGCCTCGTGTATCCGAGGCAGGCACTCTTGCCACTAGGCTATATCCCCAGCCCCCAAAAAGCAATTTTAAGAGCGCTCAGGGTTCATATGTGTGTCTGTGTGTCTGTATGTCTGGTAAAATTTAAAAGCAAAACAAAATAGGTTTTCAACCCAATGTTCGGATGCAGGCAAATGTGTCTAAGAGAAACTCCATAAGGTTCAAATATGCAGCATGTGGTATAAGTACAGTGATGTAAAACCAGTGTGTTATTCTTTATATTCAGTGTGTTAAAAGTCAAGTGTATATCTAGTCCTGACAATTCTTTGGCATAAATTAAGATTTTACCTTCCCATTTTTATCTCCTGTGTTCTCGTAAACTCACAAGATAAAAAAAAAATTGGAATCGTTTCATACAAATGTGACTATTAACCTAAATTTTCCTGACCCAAAATTAAACATTTTTCTTCCTAGGATGCAGGTCCAACGCATGTGCTAGCTGTCTGTTCCCAAGCTGCCTGATTTCACTACTAACGATTTCTTGGTCTCTAATGTTGGGGGGATTTTAAATATCAACCAGTCTGTGTAGAAATCTTGCAGGTAACCCAAGATAAGATGTGACAGTCTATCCAGAGATGACACTGCAGCCTTGCCCAGATCTCTCATGCCTGATTCCATCGTATGGCATGGAACATGCCAATTTGGGATGAAAGACACAGCCACTGCTAAAACTAAAAATTCCACACTGCTTTAACCTTTTGCCCCCGGTTATCATTTTTCTCCTGCTGGTAAGATTAAATGGCGTGATTCAGGTTGATGGCACATAAATCTCATGTTCTCTTAAGTGTAACAACAAAACCTTAACAAGCAGTTTTTGGTCAACTCTCAACAAGTTACAAATAGATTATCTCTGTTGTTTTCCTTGTGGCTCAATTGGAAATAAAAAGGGGCTTATATGACTAAGACTCCCTGGATACAGTTCAAAGCCAGCCCGGGCAAAAGAAAAATCTCTCTAAAATTCCACCTCCCAGTTAACCAGCAAAGAGCCAGATTGAGAGCTTGGCTTAAGAGGACCAGCAAAATGCTGAAAGCGGCACCATGGCTCAAGTGGTAGAGCACTAGCCTCAAACAGAAGTGCTTAGGGACAATGCTCAGGCCCCGAGTTCAAAACCTGTAAATGCGGATGAAAGCATGCCATCCCCGCAACAAGCGCTGGAAGTCCTGGGACTTAGCTAGTCCAGGAGACGGGAATGTGGAGTGGAGTGAGAGGAGAATGGTGTCATATCCTTTCAAAACCGATCAGAGCCAGGATACCGAGAGAGGTAATACCTGTCCATTTTCCTTTCTCTGCCTCTGACTGGCTACGCCAAATCGGTTTTCTATCACTAAACACTTCTTTCAGTCATTCCTCCTTACCTGTTCATTTTACAATTGGGTTTATCCTTCAATGGAACTTTTCTGGCTTATGCCCAGGATATTTTATGTCATTCATGCCAACCAGCTCTGAGAATTTGTCAATACTTTGCCTGACCTTTTCAAAAGCTTCTTTTAACAGAATAATCTCTTGCTGAGATCACCACCTGGGAATTTGCCGTTTGTAGCCATCACCCTAACACAGACTTGAACCCTGGAGGCCCCAGCCCTGGAAACTTCTGAGTATGCCCAAGAAGCAGGAGTTGGTCAGAGGAGACCATGCCCACTCTCTGGCCCTAGTGACCATTCTCGTGGAAATGATGGAAACTTTTGCCAGCCACACTGGACGGTGCCAGGCTGACCAGGGGCCCTTGATTATGTCGCCCTCTTTCAGCAGGAAGTAGCTACAGAAGAAGAGACCTCCACCCATACTCCCTACCTGGTGCTCGCCGGTGTCATAATTTTAAAAAACAAAAGAGGGGGGTAGCCCCCAGGATTAATTAAGAATAGTTATGCTTATATATTAAATATCAAAAAAATTTAAATCATCCCCAAATCAGTGTGGGATGGAGCCTTGCATATGCTTGTCCAGATTGAAAAATTAAACCCAGAGCACCCACTCTGGAGAAATGTTTTCTTCTTGTTCTCTCCAGGAAAACAAGGACCATGTTGGACTTCTTCTGCTCTTCCATGGGAATATGGAAAGCCTGACTGTATACGGCAGAAGGCCGGTAGGAGGCAACCAAGCTTCCTTTCCTTGTTTGCTTTCTAGATTCTTTCTTGAGCGTCTCATGGCACAATATTTTGCCGTGGCGATACTGCCCACAGCGTCACACAAAAAACTAAAGAAATTTTGCACCGTGTTTCTTCCTTTCCTCTCCCCCTGCTGCTAGACTTGGGGAGTCCCGTTGGAAAGAAAATTAGGAGCTGAGGGTTTTGACACTCAACCCCAATGTTTCATGATAGAAATGTTTTTAAAAAGTAAGAGCAAAGGTTTAGCACCTTTGCTTCAATGCTTATTAAAAAAAGAAATGTTTTATTAATTACTTATGTTTAAGTTATCAGCTACTGTGAACTACGAGAGATGCCAGAACTTAAGCCTTCTTCTACTTCACTGCCAAAAGAGAAATGATGCCCGCATTATCTTGAATGGCACAGAAGCGCTAAGGACCCCAACTTCTCTAGACTAAATCACATGGATGGCCCCTTACCTACCCCTCACCCCTTTTGTGGAAGGGGCCCCACATATCTTATGTCAGCATGTGCCTCATGCCCACATATGCCGTGTGTTTACAGTACCCCATGCTAATTTAAAAAACAAAAAAAGGACAGATGTTGGGGATTCACGCTGCCCTTTCCCCAGCCCTGGGCAGTGTGAGAGGGAGCCCCTCCCACCTTCCGGCCTCAACCGGAAGAGAAGCAAGCGGTCCCCGCCTCCCGGCTTGGCCTCCTGGCTTGGCCTCCCAGCTTGGCCACGTGTCTAATGGCGGAGGCCCGGCCCTTGGGGGGCTGGAGTCCCCACCCATAGAGGAAGTTCGTGACATCATCGTGACAGACACGGTCTTTAGCCTATGACTGGCCCTTTGGCCAGTCCCCCTCCTTTCCCGCCATTACCGTTATATAACCCCCTCCCCATTAAATCCTGTGAGACTCATGGACCATCGAGCTGTCTCCCCGATGTCTCTCTCTCCGCTGCCACTCCTGACACATGAGGGGACGGGGTGGGGGAGGGGAGGCTTCGGAAACCTTTCCTCAACTTAGCATAATCCATGAGAGCACGTTTTGCCTTCTGCAGGTGGGGAACAAAGCCGAGTGCTCTTTCATAGTTAGAATTCAGGCATCTCCCCTGGAGAAGTGGGGAGAGGGGTCCCAAGAGATCCCGACAGAGTTTACCTGTAAGTTGTTAAGAATTGACCAACAAATAGTTGCCAGAGTTTTGCTGTAACACTTAAAGAACAGCAGACTGAATGAGATCCATGTGCCATTAAATCAAATCATATTATTTAACCTTACCTTACTGGCACGTGAAAGAGAAAACAAATGAATAACAATAAAAGTCTCAGCTTCAGTGGATCTGAAGTGGCTGTGTCTTCCATCCCAAATTAGCAGGCCAGCAGGAGAGATGGCTTGCATCTGAGTAAGGCTGTAGTAGCATCTCTGAGTCCCCTGGGTAGGCTGTCACACCTCCTGCTGGTTGCCTGTAAATTTCTACACAGACTGGTTAAAGGCATTTTTAAACAGATTTTAGAAGGCTTGGGCCTTTAACCATCTTCCTAATCAGAAAATCCACACAGATTGAAGGCTAACCAAGTCTGCTCTCTGCAGCAGCCAGGACAGTTTCTGAGTCATGGAGGGAGAAGACGCCAATGCTACCCCAATGCAACCCTGTGGTTGCCAAACACAACTCTGATGCTTTTAACCTTGGAACAAGTCTCAGTTGCAACTCTGTCATGATAGGCCTGCTATAAACCCAACTCTAATCTTGGGGCAGGCAGAGCCAGTGTAGTAGCCTTTGACAGCCTGGGCCTGTCAAAATCCTCACAGGACTCCTAGATTGCCTGAGCAAACCAGGCAGTTTGGGAGCTGACTGTAGAGGCAGCTTCCTGTGGCCACAGACTGCCACGGTCCACTCAGCTAGCACACATGTCAACCTGCATCCTATAAAGCAAAATGTTAATTTTGGGTCAGGAAAATTTAGGTTAATAGTCACATTTGTACAGTTGTTCCAAAATGACTCTGGTCCCTTGATTTTAAAGTTTATGAGAGCACAGGGAAAAAAAGAAAAAAAATGGAGAAGCAAAATCTTAGTCTATACCAAAGAATTGTCAGGATTAGATGTACACTTGACTAGAATCTTTTGGAGTTTTTCTTAGACACATTTGCTTGCACCCAAACATGATCAGTTTGGCTTTAAAACCTGTTTTTAGTTTTGTTTTTAATTTTTACCAACAGATAGACATAGACTGTCTGTCTATGACAGACAGAAAATGTGCACAAGCTTTGGGGCATTCTTAGACTTGTTCTTTAATTGGCCATGTAAGTTTTCTGGAATTCCAGTGGCAAATGATATTATTTTGCCTATATTCTAGAACCACGTGGTAAGATAGTAAACAAAAAAAAAACCTTTTCAGCAAACCAAAAATTTCAGATTATCGAGAAGCCACATTTTTAGAAACCAGTTTAGCTCCCACGGGAACTTACGGGAGACAGGACATGAACACAGACAGCAAGCTCACAGAAAGACACTTTCATCTTCCAGCATTTGAATTGCAAGGCACCTTTGAAATGCAAGGCCATAGTTACAGAGTTTAGAGTGGGGGCAGGGTTACCGGGAGCTGGAGACTCCAAGTCCCTGCCCAGCCTCCAGGAATTTGGCATGCCTGTCACCTGGGGGATGGGCAGGCTTCCACTCCAACCAATCTTATTGTCGACCACGTGCTCAATGCTAGAGAAAGCTTACGATTTAGCCAAACAAGCAGAATTTAACTGAATCTCCAAACTTAACATCAATAACAAGAATAGAAAACCTTTCTTTGAGTCTTTCAAAGCAGATGTTAAACAAATATTGGTACCTATGGAAGGTAGCACCAGCCCATCCTATGTTACAGGCAGGCAGGCAGAGTTTAGAGGGAGGCTGAAAAAGAGACAGAAAGAACTTCATCTGCATGAGCGCTCATAGAAGTTATGTAAGTCCTGCAAAAATATTCCAAATATGTAGGATTGGGCTCAAACTTGAGCAGCTTTCCTGAAGCATTTTAGATTGTCCCCCACTTGATGAGCAACCAGCGGAGCTGAACTAGAGATCAGTTGACTCCAAACACTCACCATTGCTGATCCCCTTGACCAGTGGCTTTATGGAAAATCCAAGCTCCAGGCTAATGGTCACTCACCCTGGTTGGGGTTTCAAGTCTGTCGTGGTGGATGGAAGTAGAGCGCTCGGTCAGGAGAAGTTACCTCGGTGGTGTTAGCATTTCCCTAGCCTCAGGTCCCTCCCCTCTGCGATTAGCCTGCATGTAGGAGAGCTGTAAGTCTGCCAGGACTGTCGGTGGGGGCTCACCAGTATCTACCTTTAAAGGAGTTTGTTGTTCTGGATGAAGCTGTGACAATAGAGCTATAACTGATTTCAACATATTCTCAACATGGGTCAATCTATCTTTAGTAGGCTCATTGCATATTTTTTCCTCAGTGTCTGAGCCATCTGAGTCTTCCTTAATATTTAGCCCATTGGGTTCAGATCTTGTTAATTTTCTCAGCTCTTCCCAGGCAGCAGCATACGCTTCCGGGGCTGGGCAACACTCATCAGGTCCCTGTTCAGTTTCTCCAATCGACTGATTGAATTTAATCTGTTCATGTCTAGGATGAAAGCAATCTCGGACCAGATACCAAAGAATAATAGCATCCACTGGGGTTTTCTCAGGGCCATTTGCATCATAATGTTCCTGAATCTTTTTTCCAATTTTTTGCCAAGTTTCTAAATTATTGGTTCCTTCCTCCGGAAACTGGGGGCATGCTTCCTCAATAAAGTGAAAGAAACGTTCTAAGTGACTTTGGCCAACTTTCACTGCCCGGGCATGAAGCATGCCTTTGGGGGCCTGCACGTATAGCATGCAGCCTATACTTTGTCCCATAATTTCTTACTCCTGACAATACTCTCTCTCTCCCGCTCTCCTTCCCAAGTGATTGGATGTCCTTACCTGAGCGGGGGTCCTCTGCCATCGTCCCAGGTGTTCAGGTTCCTGTTCGGGTGCCACTTCTGCCGAGCCAACCAGCAGTGAAAAGGAAATCCTGAATGAAGGGGGAGAGGATTAAAGAAAAGGAAAAATACAAGACCAGAGAAAAAAGACAAGAGGCAAAGATGGGGTATGGGAGGTCTGCATCTCGAGATTGTAACTCAAGGCTGCAGCCAAGTTTATTCTTAACTTCCAGCTTATACACAGTTTTGGAACCAGGAAATAGCATAGGGTTGCTAAGATTCAAGAACACAAAGAGGCTTTGAAGTTCGCAACATTTGATTACAGTAAACACAGGATGAGGTTGATTAACATAGGAATGTACTCCAGCGGACATAGAAAAGCAATTCCAGGTAGTGGCTATGAACAAATACTTGCGAACAAATGTCCTTGCATCTAGCATATCCTGGTGATAACAGCACAGCCAGAGGTCAGAATGAATTTAGCTGCAAGTTTGGCTCCTGACATTGGTGAACACAGACACTTGGCCATCTAGGATAGTGTTTAGCTGGGTCATGTCTGGGTCTCACAGTCTCAAGGATCTTCACAGTCTCAGGGGTGCACGTGATGATGTTGCAGGTGAAATCTGAGTCTGTCCCACTGAGGCACAGATCTCATGGTAGTAGGGCAGTTCTGGACATTCCTCTATGCATACTGGTCTGATGACATCTGTGCTGCTGAAATTGGATGATAGGTGGTGGAAATAACCACCAAAGCTGATACTAAGCTGAGTCTCACCTAAATTTCTTAGGTGCAAAGGCCTGTAGAATCTTGGAAGTAGGGAAGGTATTTGCTAGGCCCAATCGAAAGTTAATACTTATGTAGGGAAAACTCAGGCTTGTCCTACAGATACTTCCATCTCTGCCTCATGCTGGAGCTTTAAGTGAAGTGAGCCAGATGCAACGAAATGTAAGCTCTGCAGTTTCCTTCATTTGTAATAATTACTATATGTTTAGAATAGTCCTAGCAGAGCATCACAATAGCTCAATAGCTATGTACATATGAATACATAAAATGGTGCTAATTGAAACGAATTCCAAGATATGGAAACAAGAGGGTTTATTGTAGTTTTTAATGTACTGTGTGAAATTATTTCCTTGTTCTTTCATTTTTTTTTCCTTTGGTCTATCCCATTATCACTGTTTTTGGTTTTGGTACCGGGTGTCTTGTATATACACTTATCTGATTTGGGGAAGGGAAGGGGAATATCAAAATGGTGAGACAACGGACAAAGAGTGTACCACTTCAACAGCGATACTCACAAGACACTATCTTGGAAACGAACTTCACGACTTGAGGGGGAAAGTTGGGGGGTGAGAGAGTGGGAGAAAAAAAGGGAGGGGGTAACAATGCCAGACAAGAAATGTACTCATTACCTTACTTATGTAACTGTAACCCCTCTGTACATCACCTTTACAATAAAATTAAATTTAAAAGAAAGATTCTGAGTGTGAGCCTTTATTCTGGATTATATACAGCGCCTGTTTCTACTCAGTGTTGGCTTAACCAAGGAAGGCTATCTGATACTACGTTCTGAGAAAAAGCTCTGTGCTGGCTTTTGTGTCCTGCTACCCAGTAGGTGAAATCCCATTTTCCATTTTACTACTAATATTGGAGGCTGGGTCAGAGAAGTCTTTTTGCTACCTGCCTGAAAGCTGTTCCAATAGCTCAGTCTATAGGCATTGACTTTACAGGGCTTTACTCAGCTCTGAGTTTCCCCATAGCGTACCTGAGGCTCCGGTTTTAAGACCTGTACTCAATTTGCTCGTGTTCTCCCAAGTGGAAGGCTCCTTCAAAAAACACTGGGCTGCTTGGACGGGAGTAGAAAGTGACTCTCCTCTTTCTGCTTTCTTCAATGTATCATTCTTTTCATTTTGTTTTGCTAAAAAGAGGTCTATGATCTCTTGCCTGATCTCCTTGGCCTGGTAGCTCTTGTCCTGCTAGTTTGGTATATGACTCATTATTAAACTTCATCTCTGTAGGGAGATATTTTGAGACAACCTTACTTACCCTCCATTTTGTTCAGTCCCCTCTAAGTTGACATTTTTATACCCTCCTCTCTTCTTTAACCATCTCAAATTTACCCAAACCTCTATCAGTAAATTCAGTCCTTGCAGCATAAACAGTGCAATTTCTGATAGATTCTGAATGGGATTCCAAGTAGAGTAGGAGAGCAGTTGAAGTACATCTTATATAATGACAAAATTTTTTTCTTTTCATCTGGTTTATCTAAAATATTGCTGCAGTCTTGGAGACCGTTTACTTTTCCTCTTCCACCCCCCCAACACTAGGAGGAAAGAGCAACACATGATCTTTAGACATGTCTAGCCCCTTCTGAGCTTCTCTTTAGAAATACTTGAACCTTTTCTCCTCCTTCTTGGAGGACAAAACAAAATAACAAAGATATAAATCAAGCAGTGATTTTAATCATCTTATTTTAGCTTCCTAGCAGGTCTAAAGTAATGATCAGGACAAACAATCTTCTGAGATTATATTTGTCACTTGACCATTCTGCAGGTAACTTTTAAATGTTACAACGAGTTCGGCTCTGATGTTATTTCACACCGTGGACCAGTCTGTGATATCCAGGCATCAAAGGGTCTCCCATGCCATATCTTTTTCCTTTCCCAATGTACTTGTGATATTTCAATGAATCTGAATCATTCTACTCAAGCCTGATTTTAAAGCCAATAGCATCAGAAGTCCCTCACGAATACTGCCAGGATTAGTGATTCACTGGAATGACGCACATATTGTCATACTCCAGCTAAGATTTGTTACAGTGAACAGAGATGAAGGGAATCAGAAAAGGGAAGGTTTGGGAAAGTGTTGGGATCCATCTTTCCCCTTGATGGAAGGGGCTTGATGAACCTCCCCCAGCCCTGGGGAATGCGGCCCTTCTACCCCCTCTGGATTGGAATACAGAGGAACCGGTTGGGCAAACAGCCCCCCAACCTCCTAGCCAGCCCGGCGCCTACCAACCTGCCCTGGTTCGGCGTGCTCCAGTGACGTTAGCCCTTGGGGGTCAGATGATACCTTTCAGTCTATCGACATCCTGGCCAAACCCCTCCCTCGGAATCATCTCCCCTTGTCCTTCTCTTAATAAAGTCAGTTCGCTCTAAGAAGCCGGCCCCGTTGCATATGTTCGCCAGACTTCTAGCGTAAGGAGGCCATCACATATCTGCGGCAGATCACGTGCACGTCAGGTCGGAGCTGACCCCCGTTCCACTCTAACTTACCTGCAGGTCGGGTGATTAGGGGAGAGGGCGAGAAAGGAGGGTGGAAAGAAAGAAGGAAGAGTCCGAGCCGGGAGGGGCAAAAAAACCCCAACAGGAAAGTTTAGAGAAAGCTAGCATGAGTTTTTAAAAAAAATAATTAGTTATTTATTGTCAAAGTGAGGTACAGAAGGGTTACAGTTTCAGACGTAAGGCAGTGGGTAAATTTCTTGTACAATTTGTTACCTCCTCCCCCATTCCCCCCTACCTCCCCCGTCCCCTCTCCCCATGAGTTGTTCAGTTGGTTTACACCAAATGGTTTTGCAAGTATTGCTTTTGGAGTCGTTTGTCTTTTTATCCTTTGTCTCTCGATTTTGGTATTCCCTTTCCCTTCCCTAGTTCTAATACCAGTATATACAGTATCCAAGGTACTCAGATGAGATACAGTGATAGCGCAGGGACAACCACAGGACGGGATACAAGAGGATCATCAACAAAAGAAGCTACGGTTTCACATGCCATGATGAAATTAATTAGAGCAGTGATATAACACTTGTTTCCATAACATGGAGTTCATTTCACTTAATATCATCTTATGTGTTCGTAATGGCATAGCTATTGGGATCTTGTGATCCTCTGCTGTGACTAGCCTAAACCTGTGCTAATTATCCCCTATGAGGGAAACCATAAAGTCAATGTTTCTTTGGGTCTGGCTCACTTCACTTAGTATAATTTTTTCCAAGTATTTCCATTTCCTTACAAATGGAGCAATGTCATTCCTTCTAATGGGGGCAGAGAATTCCGTTGTGTATATGTATCACATTTTCCTGATCCATTCGTCTACTGAGGGGCATCTGGGTTGGTTCCATATTTTAGCTATGACAAATTGTGCTGCGATGAACTTTGTTGTGCTGGTGGCTTTAGTGTGTTCTTGTTTGGAATCTTTTGAGTAGATGCCCAAAAGTGGGGCTGCTGGGTCATAGTGGAGCTCTATATTTAGCCTTTGGAGGAACTTTCATACTGCTTTCCAGAGTGGTTGAACAAGTTTTCAATCCCACCAACAATGAAATAGAGTTCCCTTTTGGCCACAGCCCCTCCAGCATCTGTTATTATCAGTTTTCTTGATAATGGAAATTCTTACTGCGGTGAAGTGGAATCTCCATGTTGTTTGGATTTGCATTTTTTATGGCCAGTGATGTAGAGCACTTTTTCATATGTCTCTTGGCCATTCTCATTTCCTCCTCAGAGAAGTCTCTTTGTAAGTCTTTAGCCCACTTGATGAGGGGGCTATTGGTTCTTTGAGGATTTGTTTTGGAGGAATGTAATTTTTTTAGTTCTGCATATATTGTAGATATGAGGCCTTTGTCCATTGTATGGCCAGTAAAGATCTTTTCCCAATCTGTGGGCTTTCTGTTTATCTTGCAAGCTATGTCCTTTGCCATGCAGAAGCTCTGCATTTTGATGCAGTCCCATTTGTCCAACCTTTTTTTGGTTTGTTGCATTTCTGGGCCTTTCTTAAGGAAGTTTCATTCTTCTTGCATTCATTCTGTGCCAAGGAACCCAAGTGTTTCTCCTACTACTTCTTGTAGTGTTTTCAGGGTATCTGTTTTTATTTCAAGGTCTTTGATCTATTTGGAATTGATTTTGGTGCCGGGTGATATATAAGGATCTAGTTTTAATTTGTTACAGGTGTTGAACCTGTTTTGCCAGCACCATTTGTTAAAGAGGCTATCTTTCTTCCATCCTATTTTTGTTTTGGGGTTTTTTTTTTGGCCAGTCCTGGGCCTTGGACTCAGGGCCTGAGCACTGTCCCTGGCTTCTTCCCGCTCAAGGCTAGCACTCTGCCACTTGAGCCACAGCGCCACTTCTGGCCGTTTTCTGTATATGTGGTGCTGGGGAATCGAACCTAGGGCCTCGTGTATCCGAGGCAGGCACTCTTGCCACTAGGCTATATCCCCAGCCCCTTCCATCCTATTTTTGTTTATTTGTTTTGTTTTTGTTGCCAGTCCTGGCGCATGGACTCAGGGCCTGAGCACTGTCCCTGGCTTCTTTTGCTCAAGTCTATCACTCTACCTCTTGAGCCACAGCGCCACTTCTGGCACCACTTCTGGCTTTTTTCTATATATGTGGTGCTGAGGAATCAAACCCAGGGCTTCAGGTATACAAGGCGAGCACTTTACCACTAGGCCATATTCCCAGCCCCTCTTCCATCCTATTTTTTAGCTCCTTCATCAAAGATAAAGTAGGTATAGTTCTGCAAGTTCATTTCTGGGTCTTCAGTTCTGTTCCACTGGTCTTCAGGCCTGTTCCTGTGCCAATACCTGCCGGGCTCAGGTTGCCTCCCCTGGCGCGGGGGTCAGGCTCTACTCTACTCCAATCGCTCCCTTTTTCACCCTCTCCCCTGGTCACCCGACCCGCAGGTAAGGCCAGAGTGGAGTGGGGGGCTCAGGAAAGACCTCAGGTGCCCGTGGCCGTACGAGATCGCTTTACCTCCCTCCTTACCCGTGAAGAAAGCCAGGCATACGCGGATCTCAGAGATGCTTCAAGAGCAAATCTGATTTAATAAGGGAAGGGCTAGCAGCTGATATAGTAGAGGGCGACGAGAGAAGGGGTCATTGACCAGAGAGCTGGCGATAGGCTGGCGAGCTTGTCATGGGACCCCCCTCATGAGCTAACGTCACTTGCTTAGCACCACCCCAGGGGGAAAGCCCGGGAGAGAAAGTTGAGGGCCTGGTTGCAAAGCCAGTTCTTCTGGTTCTGGACCCAGAGAATTGTGGCCTGCTTCCGCATTCCCCCAGGGCTGGAGGAAGGGCGGTGTCTCGGGAGTGCTCTCTGTTGCCCTTCCCCCTCAAGGCCAAAGCTGAACCCCAACAAATACCAAGCTGTTTTTTATTACTGTAGCTTTGTAATACAACATGAAGTTTGGTATTGTAATTCCTCCAGCACTGTTCTTTCTACTTAGGATTGTTTTTGCTAGCATGAGTTTTTAAGACTCCCCTTTCAGTGGAGTCAAGTAGGATGCACTTACTTATTTTATTTTATTTTATTGTCAAGGTGATGTACAGAGTGGTTACAGTTACATACATAAGGTAGTGAGTACTTTTCTTGTCATACTCCTTCCCTCATTTTTCTCCCACATTACCTCCCCCCAACCTGTCCCCCCCCTTGTCCAGTTAATTTTTAACATGTTGTCTTGGGAATATCACAGTTGGGTTGGTTCCCCTTTGTCCTTTGTCTCACCATTTTGATGTTCCCCTCCCTTCCCTAATTCAGATAAATGAACATACAATACCAAGGGTACCAAAATCAAATACAGTGACAACAAGCGCTAAACCATAGGAAAGAAAAATGAAAGAAAAAAGAAATAATTTCACATAGTACATTAAAAACAACAACAACAAAGGAAAACCAAGTTGTGATACTGCCTGCCAAGTGTCGTCTATCAGGAAATTCTTTAGAGACTCATGTTCACAGTTTGGTATTTGCCTTCCTTTAGAAGAGGGGGAAGCTGGTCCTATAGGCACCATCTGCTTAACATGAACTAAATTTACATACTCAGAAGGAAAACTGGTGTCTAACATATACCAAACTGTACAATAGCTGACACACAAGGAGCTATATTTATCAGTTCCAAGTTCCAGAAACCATCCAAAATCTTTTAAGTCTAAGGTCTTCTAATTCGCCCTTTTCGTCAGACTCTCCTACTGAGATGTCCTGTGTTACCAATTGACATCATTTTCTCTTGCTGCAACAAGGAATAAATCCAAAGTATTCCAACAATAGACACATTGCTGATAGTCCTGGGCTTGGTGGCATTAGCATCATTCCAAAACTGGGTTTTTGCTTTCTCAAGTAAATGATGAAGATCTCAGAATATCCCGGCCTAGAAGTAAATCCAGTTTATGAGCATACGGAAGAGGGATAATAGCACATTTTTTCATTTCTTCATTGTCAAAGTGATGTACAAGAGGGGTTACAGTTTCATACATAAGGCAGTGAGTACATTTCTTATCCAAATTGTTACCTCCTCCCTCATTTTCCCCTGACTCTTCCCCTCCCCATTTCTCTCTCCTCTATGAGTTGTACCGTTGGTTTACACCATATGGTTTTGTGAGTATTGCTGTTGCATTGGTTTGTCTTTTTATCTTTTGTCTCTCCTTTTTGGTATTTCCTTTCCCTTCCCTAGTCCCAATACATGTATATACAATATCCAGGTTACTAAAAACAATTACAGTGATATCAGGGGTAAAACCATGAGAAAGAAAGACAAAAGAGAAAGAGCATAATTTCCCACGGTATTTTGGAAATAACAAAAATGGCAAACCACTTGTTTCCATAACTTGGAGTTCATTTTGCTTAGCATCATCTTATGTGTTCATATGTACATAGCTACTGAGCTATTGTAATTTTATGTTAGGACTATCTTAGACATGTACTAAATATTCCTGATGAGGGAAACCATGGAGAATATGTTTCTTGGGTCTGGCTCACTTCACTTAAGATTTTTTCCCAAGTCCTTCCAATTCCTTATGAACGGGGCAATGCTATTCTTTCTGATAGAGGTATAGAATTGCATTTTGTATATGTACCACATTTTATTGACCCATTCAAATAGTGAGGGGCATCTGGGTTGGTTCCAAATTTTAGCAATAGTAATTGTGCAGCGATGAACATGGTGGCTTTGGTGTGGTCTTGCTTGTAATCTTGGGTAAATGCCCAGAAGTGGTGCTGCTGGGTCATAGGGGAGATGTATGTTTAGCCTTTTGAGGAAACTCCATAATGCTATCCAGAGTGATTGAACAAGTTTACAATCCCACCAAGAGTATAGTAGGGGTCTCTTTTGGCCATATCCCCTCCAACAATTGTTACTATCAGTTTTCTTGATAATGGACATTCTTACTGCGGTGAAGTGGAATCTCAGTGTTGTTTGGATTTGCATTTTTTATGGCCAGTGATGTAGAGCACTTTTTTATATGTCTCTTGGCCATTCTCATTTCCTCCTCAGAGAAGTCACTTTTTAAGTTTTTAGCCCACTCGATGAGGGGGGCTGTTGTTTTTTGAGTTTTTTTTTAAATTATATTTTTTCAAATTTTTATTATCAAACTGATGTACAGAGAGGTTACAGTTTCATATGTTAGGCATTGGATACATTTCTTGTACTGTTTGTTACCTCGTCCCTCATTCCCCCCTCTCTCCTCCCCCTTTCCCTTTCACCCCATGAGGTGTTCAGTTCACTTATACCAAACAGTTTTGCAAGTATTGCTTTTGTAGTTGTTTGTCTTTTTTTACCCTGTGTCTCTCAATTTTGGTATTCCCTTTCAATTTCCTAGTTCTAACACCAGTATACTCAGATAAGATTACAGAGATAGTGTAGATACAACCACAGGAAGGTGATACAAGAACATCATCAATAACAGAAGCTATGGTTACACATAGCACGTTAAAAGTAGTTACAACAGTGATATAACAATCATTTCCATAACATGGAGTTCATTTCACTCAGCATCATCTTATGTGTTCATAAGGGTAAAGCTATTGGGCTCTTGTGATCCTCTGCTGTGACTTGCCTAAACCTGTGCAAATTACTCCCTATAAGGGAGACCATAGAGTCCATGTTTCTTTGGGTCTGGCTCACTTCACATAGTATAATTTTTCCAAGTCCTTCCATTTCCTTACAAATGGGGCAAAGTCATTCTTTCTGATAGAGGCATAAAATTCCATTGTGTATGTACCACATTTTCCTGATCCATTCGTCTACTGAGGGGAATCTGGGCTGGTTCCTGATTCTAGATATGACAAATTGTGCTGCGATGAACATTGTTGTGCTGGTGGCTTTACTGTGATTTTGCTTGTAGTCTATTGGATAGATATCCAAAAGTGGGGCTGCTGGGTCATAGGGGAATTCTATAGTTAGCCTTCTGAGGAATCTCCATACTGCTTGCCAGAGTGGCTGAACCAGTTTACATTCCCACCAACAATGAAGTAGGGTTCCCTTTTGGCCACATCCCCTCCAAAAATTGTTATTGTTAGTTTTCTTGATATAAGACATTCTTACTGGGGTGAGATGGAATCTCAATGTTGTTTTGATTTGCATTTCTTTTATGGCCAATGATGTAGAGCACTTTTTCATATGTCTCTTGGCCATTCTCATTTCCTCATCAGAGAAGTCTCTTTGTAAGTCTTTAGCCCACTTGATGAGGGAGCTATTGGTTCTTTGAGGATTTGTTTTGGAAGAATTTAATTTTTTTAGTTCTGCATATATTTTAGATATGAGGCCTTTGTCCGTTGTATGGCTGGTAAAGATCTCCTAATCTGTGGGCTTTCTGTTTATCTTGTGAGCTATGTCCTTTGCCCTGCAGAAGTTCTGAAGTTTGATGCAGTCCCATTTGTCCAACCTTTCTTTGATTTGTAGTCTCTCTAGGTCTTTGTTCAGGAAGTGCCATTCTGTGCCAAGGAGCCCACATGTTTATCCTACTCCTTCCTTTCGTGTTTTCAGGGTATCTGGTTTTTTTTGTTGTTTGTTTTTTAAGGAAGGCATTTTTATTGTTTCAGTGAGAGCTGAGGAAAGGTGTTGCAGAGCTCGTTACACAACAAAACACACACACACTATCTTTGCCATGGGCCAGGACTCTGGGGCTGACCCACAGACACAAGAGGAGGCTCACACTATCCCCAGGGATTCTAGATTAGGAAGAGACATGAAAGTGACCACATGCTTCTCAGACATGTCAGTGGCTGTAAACATAGGGTTGAAGGGGACTCATTACTGTGGGGGGAGGGAGTATTGGTCCATTCCTGAACAACAGCCCCTTTTCAGGCTCAAAAGCAGTCCCAGCGGGAGTCAGAGAAGTTGGGCAGCCCCTAGGACAATGTACTACCCTCCCTAGCCTTCCCCTCCCCCGCCAGATGAGCCATGGGCTTCATTACAGCACACACAAATACACATCGTGCACTTGAGTGAAGTCAGGACGCTCGAAGATGGGAATATAGTTGTCAATCTTGGCACAGTGGCGCTGAGCTATGCATTCAGCAATCCATACAATGTTGCGACATTCCTGCTCCTTGAGCTTCACAAAAGCATAAAAGACACCAAAGTGGAACTGGTTCAGGAAGGCCAACTTGTTCAGCTTTACCTCATGCTCAAAGAACCGGTCCTCCAGGGTCTTGTCTCCAGGGTTGCTGCCTGCACCCTCAAAAAGAAGCTTGTACTCCGGGTAATAATCAGCCACGTTCTTGACCTGCTCATAGTCATCTGCCCGAGCCAGCTGAGCCAAGCCCTCAGAGTAGAGGCGCCCGCAGTGTGGGAAGAGTTTGGCATGGTCTTCCTTGGACAACTCTGTGCCAAAAGAGTTGATGGTAATGATGAAGGCACGGCGGTCTGCTTCAAACTCTAGAATGGGGCACATGGCATCAGCTGTGGTCCCACCCAATAGGGTGCAGAACTTGTAGAAGGACTCCAGGTAGGCCTTATAAGAGTGTGTTACAGATGATCTCGATGTTCATCTCATCAAGGTCTTGCTCTGAGATGCAGTCCTGGAAAAAAGCCGCCAAGGGAGTGTCCACCAGAATCGCATTGTAGAGCTCAGCAGGTGTCTGTGCGATGTTCACGGCCTCCATCTGCTCAAGGCTGCCTAGTGGGTGGCACTTGGGCACAAGCTCAGCAATGGAGCGCTGATGCAGTTTGCATGTGATGAGCAGGATCACGTTGTCAATCATGTAGCTGTAAGTAATGAAGTCCAGGAAGCTGGCAAGTGGCTCATAGGCATGGTTCCTCATGTGGTGGAATTCCACCACCATCTTCTCCTTGAGTTGGTCATCAATGACTGACACTGTCAGAGGTGATGCCTCATTAGCCAAGAAGTTGCCATACTCAGTACTCTGCAGGTGTAGCTTCAAGTCCTCCAGTGTCTTGCACTGCACCAGATTGAGGTTGTCCGCCTGGCTGAGCACCCTGGCCTTCAGGCCGCGCACTAGTCCTTCCAAGTAGCCATTGTCCACATTTAAGTAAAGCTCCGGGAAGAACGACATGGCTGCAGCACGAGGGGTGGAGGGCGGCAAGACCCAAGAACCCAAACCAGCAGGCACGCAAGCGACTCCAAGATCAGCTGACGCAGCGCCCGAAATGGGCTGTCAAGTGCGTCAGGTGATGCACAAGCAGCTCACGTGACCTCCATAGGGCGGGGAATCTCAGGTTATCTGTTTTGATTTCGAGGTCTTTGATCCATTTGGAATTGATTTTGGTGCAGGGTGATATATAAGGATCTAGTTTTAGTTTGTTGGATGTGTTGAACCAGTTTTGCCAGCACCATTTGTTAAAGAGGCTATCTTTCTTCCAGACTGTTGTTTTAGCTCCTTTATCAAAGATTAATTAGGCGTAGTTTTTTGGATTCATTTCTGGGTCTTCAATTCTGTTCCATTGGTCTTCAGGCCTGTTCCAGTGCTAATACCAAGGAGTTTTTATTACTATAGCTTTATAATACAGCTTGAAGTTGGGTATTGTAATTCCTCCAGCACTGTTCTTTCTGCTTAGGATTGTTTTTGCTATTTGTGGTCTTTTATTGTTCCATATGAATTTCTGGATTGCTTCCTCTATTTCATTAAAAAATGGTGTTGGGATATTAATGGGTATTGCATTGAATTTGAAGATAGCCTTTGGCAATATTGCCATTTTGATTATATTAATCCTCCCAATCCAAGAGCATGGGAGGTTTTTCCATTTCCTTAGTTCTGACTTAATTTCATTTTTCATGTTTTTAAAGTTCTCATCATACAGATCTTTCACTTCTTTGGTTAAGGTTATTCCTAAGTATTTTATGTTTTTTGAGGCTATTGCAAAAGGAATTTCTTTCCTGATTTCAGTCTCGGTATTCGGGTCATTAGCATAGAGAAAGGCCGTTGATTTTTGAGGGTTTATTTTATATCCTGCAACTTTGCCAAAGTTCTGAATCAGCTCTAGTAGCGTGGGGGTAGAGTCTATGGGGTTCTTTAGGTATAGGATCATGTCATCTGCGAAGAGAGAAAGTTTAACTTCATCTTTTCCTATTTGGATCCCCTTTATATTTTCTTCTTGCCTAATTGCTCTGGCTAGGAATTCTAGTACTATGTTAAGGAGCAGGGAAGAGAGTGGACATCCCTGTCTTGTTCCTGATTTTAAAGGGAATGGCTTTAGTTTTTCACCATTTAGAGTTATGCTTGCTGTTGGTTTGTCATAAACTGCCTTGATTATATTCAGGAATGTTCCCTGGAATCCCAGTTTTTCCAGGGCTTTTACCATAAATGGGTGCTGGATTTTATTGAATGCTTTTTGTGCATCCAGAGATAAAACCATGTGGTTCTTTACTTTGCTCTGGTTGATGTGGTGGATTACATTAATTGACTTGCGTATATTAAACCAACTTTCCATCCCTGGGATGAATCCAGTTTGATCGTGGTGTATGATTTTTTTGATGGCCTGTTGAATTCGATTGGCCAGAATTTTGTTGAGAATTTTGTGTCTATGTTCATCAGGGAAATCGGTCTATAGTCCTCTTTCCGTGATGAATCCCTGCCTGGTTTTGGGATGAGGGTTATACTGCCTTCATAGAATGTGTCTGGTAGTGAGTGTTCTCTTTCAGTTTCATTGAAGAGTTTGAGAAATATTGCTGTTCGCTCTGTTTTGAAGGCCTTGTAGAATTCTGCTGTGAATCCTTCTGGACCTGGGCTTTTCTTGGATGGGAGATCATTTATTGCCATTTCTATTTCAATACTGGATATGGGTCTGTTTAGAAGGTTTAAATCTTCATGGTTGAGTTTGGGGATGTGAATTTTTTTTCTAGGAAATCATCCATTTCTTCCAAGTTCTCAAATTTGTTGGCATAAAGGTTTGCAAAATAGTCCCTTATTGTTTTCTGAATTTTGGTTGTGTCTGTGGTGATATTACCTGTTTCATCTCTTATCTTGCTTGAGTGTGCTGCCTTCGTTTTTTGGTCAGGCTTGCTAGGGGTCTGTCTATCTTGTTGATTTTTTCAAAAAAATAACTCTTTATTTTGTGGATTTTTTCGATGAGTTTTTTTTTTTTTGGTCTCTAATTGATTTAATTCTGATTTGATTTTAATTATTTGCTTCCGTCCATTGACTTGGGGTTTGGCTTGTTGTTCTCTTTCAAGGAAATTAAGGTGCTTCCTTAAATGATTGAGTTGCTGTTTCCCCAGTTTGTTGGTGTATGCACTCAGAGATATAAATTTTCCTCTGAGTACTGCCTTTGCTGTGTCCCAAAGGACCTGGTACTTTGTGTCATCTTGGTTGAATTCCATAAACATTTGAATTTTCGTTTTAATTTCTTCAATGACCCACTCATGGTTCAGCAGTGTGTTGTTTAGTCTCCATGAATTGTAGGATTTTCTGTGGTGGCTGTTTGAGTTGAGCTCTAATTTTATTCCATTGTGGTCTGAGAGAATGCAGGGAATGGTTTTTATACTTCTGAATTTGTACAGATTTTCTTTGTGCCCTAAGATGTGATCTATTTTGGAGAATGTTCCATGTGCTGGGGAGAAGAATGTGTATTCTGTTGTTGCTGGGTGGAATATTCTGTAGATGTCGGTAAAGTCTAGTTGTTCTATGCAATTGTTTAGTTCAGTGGTTTCTTTGTTCAGTTTTTGGCCTGTTGATCTGTCCAGAGGTGATAGTGAAGTGTTAAAGTCTCCAACTATCAATGTGATTGGGTCTATGAGTGTTTTTAGAGTCAGTAGTGTTTGTTGGATGAAGTTGGGTGCTCCTGTATTTGGTGTGTAGATATTTAGTATGGTTATATCTTTCTGTAGCAGCGATCCCTTTATTAGTATGTAGTAACCTTCTTTGTCTCTTCTTACCTTTTTTACTTTGAAGTCAATTTTGTGTGATACTAGGTTTGCAACTCCGGCCTGCTTATGAGGGCCATTTGCTTGATAGATTTGATTCCAGCCTTTCACTTTTAGAAGATGTTTACTTTTGCTGGTTAGATGTGTCTCTGGTAGGTAGCAGAAAGATGGATCTTGATTTTTGATCCAACTTATGATTGGAGAATTAAGTCCATTAATGTTGAGAGTTAGGATTGAGAGCTGATCATTTGTTCGTTTCATTATCCCTATCTTGTTAAAAGCTGTGTCTTCCCATTTCTTGATCTGATGTTTACTATTTCGGGTTCATTTCTCTGTCTTTATTGGGATCTTGATTATTCTCCCTGTATAGTACATCTTTGAGGATTTTTTGTAAAGGTAGTTTGGTGGAGATATATTGTTTCAGTTTTTCCTTACTGTGGAAGACTTTTAATTGACCTTTGGCTATGAATGAGAGTTTAGCTGGGTACAGAATTCTTGGTTGGTAGTTATTTTTATTTAGGGTTTGGCATACCTCATTCCAGGCTCTCCTTGCTTTCATGGTCTCTGCTGAGAAGTCTGGGGTAATTCTGATTGCTTTTCCTGAATATGTGATTTTTTTCTTCTCCCTCACAGCTTTAAGGAATCTTTCCTTGGACTCTACTGATCCTTTTTTTTTTTTTTTTGGCCAGTCCTGGGCCTTGGACTCAGGGCCTGAGCACTGTCCCTGGCTTCTTCCCGCTCAAGGCTAGCACTCTGCCACTTGAGCCACAGCGCCGCTTCTGGCCGTTTTCTGCATATGTGGTGCTGGGGAATCGAACCTAGGGCCTCGTGTATCCGAGGCAGGCACTCTTGCCACTAGGCTATATCCCCAGCCCCAACTACTGATCCTTTTTGATCACAATGTGATGGTGGGATGTCCTATTCTGGTCTGGTCAGTTTGCGGTTCTAAATGCTTCTTGTATCTGTATAGGCCTTTCCTTCTGGATATTTGGGAAGTTCTCGGCTAATATTCTGTTAAATAGGTTGCCTATTCCATTAACTTCTTTCTCCAAGTTTTCCTCAATACCTATTATCCTTAAATTGGGCTTTCTGATTGTATCTTGAATCTCCTGCAGCGATCTGTTTTGTCAATTGGATTGGTTTTGTATTGCTTTTTTATCTTTGTCCATAGATTCTAGGGAATCTTCAGCTCCTGAGATTCAATCCTCTGCTTTAGTTAGTCGGGACTGTAGGCTAGCTACTTGATTTCGAATCTCTTTTCCATCTGACTAGTCTTTCCTGATGATTTCCATGTCATCTCTTAGGTCATGTATGGACTTCTTTACTTCATTAACTTCATTAATTTGGTTTGAGTGCTGTCTCTCAAATCTTTTAGCTGGGTAGCTATCTTTTCATTTGACTCTTGAAGTTCATTTATCTTTCCATTTGTCGAGGCCATGAAATCGTCTATTACTTTAGGGAAGGATTGCTGTATTGATTCAAGCTTTTCATTTATCATGTTTATCAGTAGACTTTGTAGAGCATTTTGAGGGTTCTCTTCTATGTCTTTGATTGACTGCTCTGCTTCCTGCTTGTTTTGAGTGGGAGATAAGACTCCATTGTTTTCCATCTTTCTTGTGCTTCTTCTGCCCATTTGGATTGGGAATGCTAATCTACAAGCACCTGTGAGCACTGTTTAAGACCCAAAGCAGCCCTTACCAAGCACTGTTGTGTAAATCTTAGAAGTTCACAATTATGTACAGATACCTTGTATACCTGTCTATAAAATTAGATTTGGTGTTCCTAAAGAATACAATTGCAATATAACAACCAATCCTGAGCCCTGTATTCATTAGTTACTTATTTACTGTTACAACCCTATGAGCAATTCTTGTTCTTATATTAAGTTCTTTTACGACTGGCTTTCTCTATGACCTCTTTGATTCACTTGGATTAAGCAGGGATACCCTCTATCCAATAACCAGGTATCAATGGAATCTGGAGGTCCTGGAAGTAATTCAGGAGGGTAAGTTAGAGGTAGGAAAGAGAATTGAGTAAAATGTATGTGGGGGGTGATGATTTTGGTTTAGTTTCAGTGACATGGAAATGTGGAGGAGAGTAGAATCAGTAGAAAGAAGAAGGTTAAAATGATAGACAATGGATAGTTAGCGGTATAGAGTGGAGGTGTTATTCATAGGAAAGTAATTTTTAAAGAAAGAGAATGCAAAGAGAGAAATAAAGAAAAAATACTGGAAGACAGATGCACAAAACAGAGAAAAATACTTAAAAAAAGAAAAAGAAAAAACCCAGAAAAACGAACAAACAAAAACAGAAAAAAATTTGATAGAACAAACAGGTAAAAATGGAAAACAACAACAAAAAAAAACCCAACGACGTTTCAGAAATGAGAATATAAAAAAAAATTAAAGAAGAAAGCTTAAAAATGTTTGAGAAAAAATGGAGTCTTCCTTGTTTGGGTGGTCTTTCTACAGTCTCTGGTTTCCTTGGGATGGTCTGCAGTCTATTTTGCCACTTGGCTGTTTTGACTTGCTTTCATTTTGCAGGGGTTGGATCTGCTCCGACCCTCTTCCCCTGTTAGTGAAATCCTGGGGCTCTGTTTTTCCCACAGCTTGCAGGTAAGACTTGTGTGTCCAGTGTAGATGGGGGACTTGAACAGTCTCAGGAACCATGGATCCTCCCATCTTCTATGAGGCCGCTGCCTTTAAAGCCTGGCTTTGAATAGCCTCTGGACTCAGCAGGGCGGGGCGCCTCTGGCCTGGGTTACCTGGCTAAGAGTTGCTTGCCTGGGGGAGGTTCCTCCCTCCTGGCCGGGGCAGCCTTCTGGGCAGAGCTGGGTATGGAATTCAGCTCCGTTTTGGGCTAGGAATTTTGCTTCCTCTGTGACGGGACTGTTTATCTGTCTCAGGAGCTGTTTGTTTTCCTGTGTGGCTGTTTCGTGCTGCCAGTAGCTGCTTGCCACTTTCGCTTTTAATTTAGGAATTCCAGTGGGCAGGGTGGGGCACCTCTAGCTGAGCCCCCCGCCTGGGCAAGGGTCGTTCTCCTGGGTGGAGCTGGCCTTCACTGGTTGGTCCCTTTTGCCCTTCTCAAAGATGGCTGCTTTGTCCTCTCTTTCCCCAGGCCTGCTTTAGTTCCAGTCTGGTCTGACCCTATGCCAGTGTCAAAGATGGCTCTTTTCTCTGGTGGTGGGGGAAGGGCTACCTTCCAAAAGCTGGTCTATGGGCGCGAGTGAGAATGTCTTTAGTGGGGTTCTCACGCTTTCTCTGCGATTTCAGCCCATCTGTGCTCAGCCTGCGATCCGTGTCTGTCTGCTGCCGTCTGGAGGATTTCTCCCGGGTCTCCATTGAGCTACACGGAGCGTGGGGAGCTCTGCCAGCACTGGCACTGGCATGGCGGCGGGACGCGGCCTGGAGCTCAAATCTGTGTTTTCAGACCAGCAAAGTCGATTTTTCCTTCCTGGCCAGAATCCCTGTACTGTTATAACTTACTTTGGCTGTCTTTCTAGGAGTAAAAGTTTCTCTGGGATGGGAAAACTGCAATGTTGGAGGGAGCTCAGCTAGGGTTCTGCTGCTCCTCCGCCGTCTTCCCGGAAGTTCCACCACATTTTTCTTGATCCATTCATCCACTGAGGGGGAGGGGGGAAATTTTTTCTCTTTATTTTCAAAGTGAAGTACAGGGGTTACAGCTTTATATATAAGACAGTGAGTACATTTCTTGCTCAACTTATTACCTCCTCCCTCATTTCCTCTCCCTCTGCCCTCCTCTTTTCCTCTCTCCCCATGAGATGTACAGTGGGTTTACCCCAAATGGATTTGTAAGTATTGCTTTTGGTATCATTTGTCTTTTATCCTTTGTCGGGAGAGAATTTTTTTGACTCTCTTCTTCGGTAGCATGCTGAGAACATGCTGCTATGTGACTTTAAAGTCAAGGTTACAAAAACATTACAAAGTTTCTGTCTAGTTCTCTTGAAATTCTTGCTCTTAGGATCCTGTTATCATGCTGTGGGAAACCTAAATAGCCATCACTCCTGTCATTTCTGAGGCCTTACAGCTTCTTCTTGGAACAGAAATAGGATATTTGTTTCAAATAAAATATGTATTAAAGTATAGGGCTTAGTTAATAATAATCTATCAGTAATGTTTCTTTATTTGTGACAAATACATATTAACCTAAAATACAATGGTAGAACAATACACATATTATGTCTTGGAAGATTTGTTTTTGGAGTCCAGTAATGTACTATATTGAAACCAGAGTAGCCCCAGAGATGCACAATGGTCACTGATTTACTTTTCTGAGCCAACAGACAGCACCATCTTATCAGCCACGTTGTTTTCTTTTCATTTTGCTAATACTGGCGCCTGAACTTAGGCTCTCTGTCTCTCAGCAATTTCTGCTCGAAGGTGGTGCTCTACTACTTGAGCCATATTTTCTTTTTTTGACAAGTACCCAGCTATCGTTGTTGTTGTTGTTGGTGGTGGTGGTGGTGGTGGTGGTGTGTGTGTGTGTGTGTAAGCTGGTCCTGGGGCTTGAACTCAAGGCCTGAGGTGTTCCCTGAGATTTTTCTAGCTCAAGTCTAGCATCCTTCCTCTTGAGTCACAGCTCCATTTCTGACTTTTTTTTGGAATAGTTTATTAAAGATAAAAATCCCATGGAATTTCCTTCCTTGGCTGGCTTTGAATCTCGATTGGTAGATCTCAACACCCTGAGTAGCTAGGATTATAGACATGAGCCTCTGAGTGCCTGGATTGTTTAACTAACTGAATTAGATAATAACGTTATCTCTTTACTTACGTTATCTCAGACACAGACTTGATAATATTCCTAATCCTCCTTTCCTCTTACTCTCATGAAGAGCTCTTGAGCCATACTTTCTGGCAGTTAATTGGAGATGAGTCTCATGGACTTTTCTGCCTGGGCTGACTTTAAGCCTCAAGCCTCAGATCTTAGCCTCCTGAGTAGCTAGGATTATAGGCATGACTCACCACCACCTGGCCATGTTATTGCCATAAAAGTAGCTTTTCTTTCTTTTTTTGCCAGGCTTGAACTCAGCCAGAGCACTGTCCCTGGCTTCTTTTTGCTCAAGGCTAGCACTCTGCCACTTGAGCCACTGCGCCACTTCTGTATATGTGGTGCTGGGGAATTGAACCCCAGGGCTTCATGTATAAGAGGCAAGCACTCTTGCCACTAGGCCATATTCCCAGCCCCCAAAGTAGCTTTTCTTATCCCCAGTGCCTGACAAGGCCTATCCAACTTTATTGCCAAATAAAATATTGTTATTTAACACACTAAATTAAAGAGTATTTTTTATGTGTGTGTGCAGGTCATGCAGACAGGGCCTCGGTGCTGTTCTGTAGCTTTTTCACTGAAGGCTAGTGATCTACCACTTTGAATCACAGTGCCATTTCCAGTTTTCTGGTAGATAATTCGAGATAAGAGTCTCATGGTCTTTCCTGCCTGGGCTGATTTTAAACCACGATCCTCAGATTCCAGCCTCCTGAGTAGTTAGAATTACAGGTATAAGTCACTGCTGGAAACCTTTAAGGGGTATTTTTTTTATTGTAGTGGTCAAAATACCTAAGAAAAAGGAAAAAAAAACAACTAAGATATTAGAACTAGGAGCCCAGAGACTGAAGCCAAGGGTCAAGATCTTACAAGGCATGAAAATGAGCTTATTCAACATATGAGTAACCTGTAACCAACATGTTTTAAAGATTCTGGTTGACTAGTGACAAATATGTGTCCTTTGTTTTCCATAAATTGAAATAAGTTGTGTATAAGTTATGAGCTAGATACCACCACTTGTGCCTATAAGTCTAGCTACTTAGGAGGTTGTGGTCTGGAAGATTGTGATCCAAGGCCAGCTTTTTAGTTGATACTTGTCATCCCAGTCATGACAGGAGGATTATTATCTAGGCTGGCCTGGACTCTGTATGATACTGGTAAAACACTGTCTTAAGAGTTACTAAAGCCAAAAGAGCTGAAGATGTGACTCAGGTGGTAGATCACCTGTGGAGCAAGCATGAGGCCTTGAATTCAAACCATAGTACTATCAAAAATCTTATGAACATCTGACAATTGTATATGAGTTAACAGAATGGTAGATATCTTGTCTGTTCTGATGGCAGACAAGGTCACACAGAGAGTTCTTGGAAAGATGTTCCCAGTAATCATTTGGACAATCTGCCATCATAGGACAAAACAATCAAAACCAATTAATGTGCTGAAAGCACAAATGGAGGTGAAAGGACACAAGACAGTCTATAAACAAAAATCTCTTTAACAATTGGACTGGTTCAGATTAAGTGTCCATGAAAAATCAGAATTCTACTAGATGTAAACAAATCTAAAAGGTTACCAGAAAACTTTCATTTATATTTCCAGTAAATGTTTACTGGCTACCTTCTCTGTATGAATCACAGAGTAATTATGTTAAGGTACAAATTGGATTGGAAAGGTTCATGAACTTATTGGACACTGGAGGAAAAAAATAAGCAGTGAATTTCATGAGCTGAAAGCAGCAAAATCCAATGAACAGTAACCTTACTATGTCATAGAAAATGTTTCAGAATATTTGTAGGAACATAAAAACATCCAAGCAGGTGGCACACCTATAATCCGTGGGGCCAAGATCTGAGGATCACAGTTTGAAGTCAGCCCAGACAGACAAATCTGCAAGACTCTTATCTATAATTAACTAGCAAAATGACAGAAGCAAAGGTGTGGCAGAGTGCCAACCTTGAGCAAAAAGACAAGTGATAGGTGAGATCCTGAGTTCAAGTGCCAGTACCAGAACACACACAAAAAAGGAAGACTCAGCCAAGCACAAGACGGCAGAGGCCTACAGAGGAACCCTTATTCTCTGGTAATTTCACTACTTCTCCTGGGCTAATAGAGGGAGCTGCCATCAGCTCCTCCTTTCATGCCCCTCAGAAATAGAACTAAAATCTCTGATTTCTTTCAGGAAAGAGAGATAAGCATCAAGAAGTTCAAAGAAGGGGGCAGAGTGCCCCAGATAGATACTTGGGGCCATAGGCTTTGTTGCTTCTGAATGGAAAGCTTTAGATTTTCTCTCTAATGCTCATCTCTGGGGTAAGAATAGAGCTCTCAGACTGAAATGATCCCACAGCAAATGAAAGGAAATAGACTCAGGAGATAGAGACAGAGGTTTTAAAATCACATCAATTCCCTTCCCATCTATACATGCATTAAAAAAATAACTTATCTGAGGCCAGATACATTGTGGTCTTCAACCACTAAATGCCACTTCTTATCTTGGTTCCTTCCTGCTTCTCTAAGATTCCTACTCATCTTCAATTCCAAATAAATTGCTCTTAATTTTCTTGCTGTGGTTAGTGAGATTAATTGGGAGAACCAAATGATATCTCTAGTACAGAGGCCATTAATGCATTCTTTTCCTATAGATGCCATAAGAAAGAGCTATAAACCACGTAGTCTGAAATAGAAATTCATTATCTAACAGTTCTAGAAACTAGAATTCCAAAATTAAGGTGTAAGCAGAGTCATGATTCCTCAGAAAACTGTTTAGGGGAATCCTGCTTTGCCGCCTCTAGTTTCTGGTGGTTTCTGGAGATCTTTGATGCTCTTTGGCTTACTGTGTTAGAGAAAGAATTATTCAATTGTACTTATTAAAGCATAGTCAGAGAGACTTTATTCAGCGTAATCATGATAAGTTTAGATTTGTTGGAGTTGGAGAGAGATATTGGGCTCAGCTCCAAACACAGTGTGAACACATGGGAACTTATAACCAAGGAACATGTTGGAGCATAGAAAATGACTAAGAAAAAAACCTTCAGGGGTGAGAATGATGATAGGTGAACTTCTCTAAGAGAATTACTGTAGAAGACAGGTTACTATTATCTCATCACCTAAGGAATGACAGAAGAATCTGATCCAAAATGGAGGGTGATCAGAGACTGAAGATTGACTCATTAGGTTCTTTGCCAACCATGGATTTTATAAGGAAGTGCACAGGTGAGCCTGAGAGGGTTCAGGAGCCTTAATAAAGTTTGGCTACACAGAATAACCTTGTCAATTCTCTTCTTGTTCAAAAAATAAAGAAACATCACTCTTGCCTTTGAACAATAGAGGTCCATTTTCTCACTTAGTCACCTTTTGTTTATTAGGAACAACTGGAATCATCTGTTGAGACTTAGCAGAAGAGAGTACATGCTACACGATGTCAGGTATTTAATGAGGAGGAACTTATATGAAAATGAGTGAAATTCAAATTATTACTGTACTTGGAAATCTAATTTCTGAAGCTAGAGAGAAGCTAATTCTGCCTCTCTGGTCTTATAAACCTTCCTTAGTTCCAGTTGCTCCTGCTGCACCTTCCAGTTTGTGGGTACTGGTAAGGAGTTTCAACAGAGCACAAACCAGCACTGGGACACAGAAGGAATTTTCCTTACTCCTTTCCTAGTTCTCTGACAATGGAATGCAAGTCTCAAATTAGAGCTTGCAAACTGGAATGCATAACAACCACTGACAACTCAGATTCCCATCAGAACCCCAAATGAATGACCATCCAATCACCTGGAAAGTTAATGCCAGTCTACTCTCTTTGTTTTGGGACTGTTTTCCCAGCTGTAAAAACTCAGGGAAATATCCCATTTTCTATTCATATCAATTCAGCATTTATCACAGGATATCAATAGAGAACAGAGGAATGTCAGAAAGAGCAAGGAGGTCCAAAGATGGTGAAAAAGTTGGCAGAAAAGTCCGTTGACTCAGCACTTCAGCAACTAATCAAACACTCACATCAACCAGAGGCCATTTGATAGAGATGAATCAGATTCTGGACTAGTGGTGGCAGGAAGATAATGGAATTCATACAGCTGTGAGGTCAGAGGTGGTAGCACAGACCACACTACAAAGAAGTGCAGCTGTTTTGGATGTCTGATGGATGAGCTTATTAGGCCTACAGAAAATATACAGACCAAGAGCCAGAGGCCCTTGAGAATTTGCATACGGTTAATATGACTTTCATTAGAGTGTTCCAAATATCAGCAGGAAAGTGCAATGGGTAGAGGGAGCAATGTTGGCATGAATCCCTCATGACTCTTTGGCATTGATTATAAAGCTTATAATGATAGAGCTAAAGAACACCAGAAATAAAAAACCTGATTTGTGTTACTTTTTGCCACTCCAGAAAGAAGGAGTTCCTTGAAAGAAAAAAAGGAAGGAAGCCAGGCACACTGGCAGCTCACTCCTGTAATCCTAGCTATTTCAGGAGGCTGAGATCTAAGGCTTGGAGTTTCAGGTCAGCCCAGGCAGAAAAGCCTGACACCTCTTATTTTCAATTAACCAGAAGAAAGCTGAAAGTGGAGGTATAATTCAAGTAATAAAGTGCCATCCTTGAGTGAGAAATTCAAGTAAAAACATGAGGTCTTGAGTTCAAGCTCAAATACTGGCACACAAATGAAAGAGAGAGGGGGGAGGAAGGAAGGAAGGGAAAGGAAAGGAAGAAAGGAAGGAAGAAAGAAAGGAAGGGAGGAAGGAAGGAAGGAAGGAAGGAAGGAAGGAAGGAAGGAAGGAAGGAAGGAAGAAAGAGAAAAGGTAATAAGGATTGTCCAAGGTTGGAGAAAAGCCCATGTGCCTATCATAAAGAGGGAGAACATTGGAAAAATCATTGCACAAAGCTGTTAATGGAACCTGAGAACAAATGGGCAACAAAAGGCCCAGTTGCTTCTCCCAAGACACAGATGACAAATGAAAAGGCCTGCGGCTTCAAGCCATCCTGGCAGCTCCTATCAACACAGCCCTATAGAAGCCTGGGTGAAATTGGTAGTGAGGACCCAACTGATTGACTTCCTTGATACTGAGGTACTTTAATGTGTTCTGAATTAAAATAAACATCTCTGAGTGACACCATTGTTGCCATGGTAAAAATGATAGGGCAGATCCAGGAAAACCCCAGGCTCCAACCGTTGGAATATAAATTGGGAAGACAGAAATTAAGACATAAATTCCTCACATGCCAAATTGTCCAAACCACTTTCATGACAGGAATTGCCATGCAAATTAAAAACTCAAATAACCTTTATACCTGAAAAGCAATAGCTCCACCTACAGATAGTTACTGAAAATGCACCTCACCTTTAATTCTTTATTTTTGTTGTTGTTTTGAAATCTTTTCATGGTTGTACAAGGGGGGTTCAATTCAACATGTCAGTTTATGAGTACAATGCATCTTGACCAATGTCACTCTTTTTATATAATCAAAAATTCTGCCGGGCACAGATGGCTCATGCCTGTAATCCTAGCTACTCAGAAGGCTGAGATCTGAGGGTGGCAGTTCAAGTTAGCCAGGCCAGGAAAGTCCATGCGACTCTTCTCTCCAGCTAACTACCAAAAAAAAAAAAAAGCTGGAAGTGCAGGTGTGGCTCAAGTGGTAGAGTGCTAGTCTTGAGCAAGAAAAGCTCAGGGATAGCACCCAAGCCAGGAGTTCAAGCCCAGGACCAGCACACAAAAAAAATCCTACTTTTCCAATTTTGCCAGCAACATTTGTTGAAGAGGCTGTCTTTCCTCCATCCTATTTTTAAGTTCATTTATCAAAGATTAAGTAACCGGTCTGCAGGTTCATTTCTGGGTCTTCAGTTCTGTTCCATTGGTCCTCGGGGCTATTCTTGTGCCAATACCAAGCTGTTTTTATTACTATAGCTTTGTAATAGAGTTTGAAGTTTGGTATTGGTATTCCTCCAGCACTGTTCTTCCTGCTTAGGATTGGTTTTTGCTATTCTGGATTTTTTTTTGTTCCATATGAATTTTTGGATTGCTTCCTCTATTTCATTAAAGAATGTTGTTGGAATATTGATGGGTATAGCATTGAATTTGTAGATAGCCTTTGGCAGTATTGCCATTTTCACGATGTCATCTTGCACCAGAACAGATTCCCAATGGATCAAAGACCTTGAGGTAAAATCAGATACCCTGAAAACATTGCAGGAAGGAGTAGGAGAAACACTTGGGTTCCTTGGCACAGGTCGAAACTTTCTTAATAAAGGCCCAGAAACACAACAAATCAAAGAATGGTTGGACAAATGGGATTGCATTGAACTGCAGAGCTTCTGCATGACAAAGAACATAGCTTGCAAGATAAATAAAAAGCCCACAGATTGGGAGAAGATCTTCACTGGCCATACAACAGACAAGGGCCTCATATCTAAAATACATATAGAACTCAAAACATTGAGTTCCCCCAAAACAAATCCTCAAAGACACAACTGCCCCCCTTAATAAATGGGCTAAAGACCTATAAAGAGACTTCTTTGAAGAGGAAATGAGAATGGCCAAGAGACACATGAAGAAGTGCTCAACATCACTGGCCATAAAATAAATGCAAATCAAAACAACATTGAGAGTCCACCTCACCCCAGTAATTATGTCCATTATCAAGAAAACTAATAACAACAGATGCTGGAGGGGATGTGGCCAAAAGGGAGCCCTACTACACTGCTGGTGGAAGTGTAAACTTCTTCAACCATTCTGGAAAACAGTATGGAGGTTCCTCAGAAGGCTAAACATAGAGCTCCCCCATGACCCAGCAGCTCTGCTTTTGGGCATCTCCCCACAAGATTACAAGCAAGAAGATACTAAAGCCACTGGCACAAATATGTTCATCGCAGCACAATTTGCCATGGCTAAAATATGGAACCAACCCAGATGCCCCTCTGTAGATAAATGGGTCAAGGACATGTGGTACATATACACAATGGAATTTTATGCCTTTATCAGAAAAAATGACATTGCTCCATTTGTAAGGAAATGGAAGGACTTGGGAAAAAAAAATCATACTAAGTGAAGTGAGCCAGACCTAAAGAAACATAGACTCTATAGTTTCCCTCATTCGTAATAATTAGTGCATGTCTAGGATAGTCCTAGCAGAAGATCACAATAGCACAATAGCTCAATAGCTATGTACATAAGATCATATAAGATGAAGATAAGCAAAATGAACTCCAAGATATGGAAACAAGAAGTTTTCATTGTTGCTGTTATTTTTAATGTACAATGGGAAATAATTTTGTTTTTCTTTCCTATAGTTTATCCCCTGTTGTCACTGTACTTGATTTTGGTACCCTGGGTATTGTATATATGTTTATCTGAATTAGAGAAGGGAAGGGGAACATCAAAATTGAGAGACAAAGGGTAAAAGGTGAACCAATGCAACAGCAATACTTACAGAACTATATGCTGTAAACCAACTGTATAACTCATGGGAGGGGAGGAGGGAAATGGGGAGGGGGGAAGGTGGGAGAAAAATTAGGGGTAGGCAACAAGTTTAATAAAAAAAAATGTACTCACTGCCTTATGTATGAAACTGTAACCCCTCTGTACATCTATTTGACAATAAATAAATTAATAAAAATCTATTTTTCAAGTTTAAAAAATTAGCAACCATTAGTTGCTACAAGGGTGTTTCATTTTAATATGTGCCTTTATGGATACAATGCACATTGATCAGACTCACCCTTTCTATCCTTCTCCTTCCTTCTCCATTCTCTTCCCCAGTCTTATCAAGTTTCTGTGTTCCATTTTCACATATGTACAAAGACTATTATGTATATATTCACCCTCCATTTGCTCAGTACCTCCCACTACTTCCCACATCCCAATCCAGATGTGTTTTACCTTCCTAATGTTTCTTTTGTTACACTTCATGTTAATTGTTCAAAGGGATTTAGCCATGATATCTCACATCTAAAAATACAATGTTTTAACTAGGTTTATCATATGTATCATATATATGTGCTATTTACCTATGTTTGTATTTTGGATATAAAATCACCTCCAATTTCTACTTATAGAGCAAGGATCTGAAAGGGAACATTATACCTCCTGAAGTCTATAATAAAATAACTGAAGTCATATGGACTGTTAAGGCCCTTGGACAGGCCACTTCAGTGGCCCTTACTAAGGTACTATGAAAAGAAAGGTTAGGCTGGAGATATGACCTAGTATTAGCAAGTGCAAGGCCTTGAATTTGAAACCTAGTACTACAAAAAAAAGCAAACAAAAAGGGGTGACTCTCCCTGAAAAGAAATAATACCATTTTAAGGAAATATGCTTTGAAAGTAATTCAGCCAATTTTAACTATATTTTTGGAACATAGTCTTATTAAACCTTTCCAGTCTCTATAATTCACTGATACTGTCAGTTAAAAAGTTACATACTGGCTGGGAATATGGCCTAGTGGCAAGAGTTCTTGCCTTGTATACATGAAGCCCTAGGTTCGATTCCTGAGTACCACAGAATAAGCCAGAAGTGGGTGCTGTTGTTCAAGTTGGCAAAGTGCTAGCCTTGAGCAAAATGAAGCCAGTGCTCAGGCCCTGAGTTCAAGCTCCAGGACTGGCAAAAAAAAGTTCCATACTAACAACAACAGATTTGGACAAGATGTGAGGGCCATAAATTATATCACTCAAGACATCCACTTGACACTGCCTATCCAAACACTCTCTTAACCATGGGATTATGCATGGTTTTCAGAGCTAGATCTAAAGAATGCTTTCTTTTGCATCTCCTGATGCAATTACTAACAAAATTTTCAGTCTCTTGAGTTGCATGGCAAGATCCAATACTTAAGTCACTGCACAATACTCTAGGACAAACTTGCCATTGGGATTTCAAACTTTTCTTACACTGTTTAATGAAACTCTAGTAAGAAACTTGCAGATTTTACAGTTAGATAAAGAGGTCTTATTGCAATATTGTAATAAATGGATGACCTAGTGGCTAGTCCTAATCTTAAACATTGCCTTGCCAACATCATTACTGTGCCAAACCATCTTGCCAAATGTGTTATAAGGTGTCACCTAGGAAAGCCCCAAATTACAAACAAGTTATGTATCAAGGCTTTCAAATAAAGCTGGGAACTTGTAGCCTATGTAAACCTAGAAACAGACCAGATTTAACTTATACTTCCCAAAGAACAGGAGTCAGCTATGCAGGTTCCTGGGAATGGGTAGGTTCTGCAGCATTTGGATTCTAAAGTATGGACTAATAACAAAGTCCTTGCATAAACTATTGGTTTTGACAGGGGAGCACCAGAAGTCTTTTGAAATGCTAAAATGAACCCACATGACAGTAGTGGCCCTGGAATTTCCTGACTTATGCAAAGAGTTTAAATTCTTTGTACTTGAAAGGTAAGATCTGGCGCTCTCCGAATCTTCCTGTAGATGTTTGGAAATGACCCTCAACTTGTTGCTTACCTCTCAAAATAACTTGACAACCCCCATATGAGGCTGACCACTCTATTTATGGGCTGTTTCTGACTCTTGTGACCTACTTCAAGAGGGAAGTTCATTGTGGTATATGTACCTCATGAGGTTATGATTGTATTAGAACAGAAGAAGGCTATGGAGTGAGAAGATAATGGGTCTTTTTTTATGAGATAACCCAATAGTTAAATTAAGAATTGCATATACCAGCCCCACTTTTGGGTATCTATCCAAAAGACCACAAACAAAATCACAGTAATGCCACCAGCACAACAATGTTCATCGCAGCACAATTTGTCATAGCGAGAATCTGGAACCAACCCAGATGCTCCTCCGTAGACGAATGGATCAGGAAAATGTGGTACATATACACAATGGAATTTTATGCCTCTATCAGAAAGAATGACATTGCCCCATTTGTAAGGAAATGGAAGGACTTGGAAAAAATTATACTAAGTGAAGTGAGCCAGACCCAAAGAAACATGGACTCTATGGTCTCCCTTATTGGGAATAATTAGTACAGGTTTAGGCAAGTCATAGCAGAGCATCACAAGAGCCCAATAGCTATACCCTTATGAACACATAAGATGATGCTAAGTGAAATGAACTCCATGTTATGGAAACGATTGTTATATCACAATTGTAACTACTTTCAAAGTCCCATGTGTATCTGTAGCTTCTATTATTGATGATGTTTTTGTATCACCTTCCTGTGGTTGTACCTACACTATCTCTGTATCTTATCTGAGTATATTGGAAACCGGGTATACTGGTATTAGAACTAAGAAATTGGAAGGGAATACCAAAATTGAGAGACACAGGGTAAAAAAGGAAAAACAACTACAAAAGCAATACTTGCAAAACTGTTTGGAAGTGAACTGAACACCTCGGGGGGTGGGGAAGGGAAAGGGGGAGGTGGGAGGGGGGTATGAGGGACAAGGTAACAAACAGTACAAGAAATGTATCCAATGCCTAACGTATGAAACTGTAACCTCTCTGTACATCAGTTTGATAATAAAAATTTTAAAAAAAGAATTGCATATACCTTAAACCCTGCTCCCAGTCCAGAAGAATGAATTTTTACATCACAATTGTTTAAAGGTCTTTGAGACTATGTATTCAAGCTGATTAGACTCATCTGACCAGCCCATCTCAGAACTGGCCTGGCATTTGTTCACTGACAGCAGTAATTTCATAGACAATGAACAATGGTAGACTAGGTATCTCTAGATAAAGTAGTCTCTAGACAGCAGGTAATAGAGGCAGCACCCTTGCCCCCAAGGACCTTGGCAAAATCTGAAGGCTGAAAAAAGTATACATATTTACTCCCCCAATATACTTTAATGGTGGTAAATACTCTTGGGATCATATGGGAAAAAAAGCTTTTAACAGAAGGAAATAAAGTCATAAAACATGTCCTTGAAACATGTCCTAGCCCTAGTAAGGAGGTGATGGGGTATAATGAAGTAGCAATTTTGTATTGCCAGGCCACCAGAAGGCAGACATGTACATCACACAAGGAAATCAGACTGCCAAGAAGACAGTCAAATGAGCTGCAAAATGTGAAATATTCCTTGGAGCTCTGATGTCACAATCAGACACAGAGCAGTACAAGCCTCAATATGCTGAGAAAGATGAAAAGCAAGCAGAAGAGTGGGGCTTCGTAGACTTGGAGAGTACTTCTAAATGGAAATGAAACTCTCTGGGAATCATACTTTGGCTTGGGCCACTGGTTCAAACATTAATTTGCATTATGGTTGTGATATATTGGCAGAATTAATCTGATCTTGTTTTTAGGGATATTGGTTACAACAATGTGCTCTCTGAGCCCATAAAAACTGTCCTTTATGTATCCTGAACAATTCTAAAACAAAGAACTATAGAGAGGAGAACTCAATACACAGGAAAACATCCCTTTGAAGACTGTAAAGTAGGTTTTATGCAATTGCCAAAGACAATTGAAAATTTAAACACCTCTTGGTGTTAGTGGATAATTTTAATGGGTAGGTTGAGACCTATGACATTCAAACTGAACAGGCACCAGAGGTGTCAAAGATTTTGTTTGAAAAAATCATTCCCAGATAGGGACTCCTATCTGCAGTTCACAGTGACAACAGATTTTTAATTTGGCAGAAGTTACCCAAAAAATAAAGTCTTGACTATTAGATGAAAGCTACGCACATCTTGTATATCTCAACTTACAGGAAAAACTAAAAGCATGAACCACATACTGAAAAAGACTAACCAAACTACAGTTAAAAAAACAAGCTGGGCATAGGTGGCTCAATCCTAGTTGTAATCCCAGCTACTCAGGAGGTTGAGACATGAGGATCTCTTTTTTTTTTGGGGGGGGGGCCGGTCCTGGGGCTTGGACTCAGGGCCTGAGCACTGTCCCTGGCTTCTTTTTGCTCAAGGCTAGCACTCTGCCACTTGAGCCACAGCACCACTTCTGGCTGTTTTCTGTATATGTGGTGCTGGGGAATCGAACCCAGGGCCTCATGTATACGAGGCAAGCTCTCTTGCCACTAGGCCATATCCCCAGCCCCGAGGATCTCTTTTTGAAGCCTGACTAGGCAGACACATCTGAGACTCTTATCTCAGATCAAATCATCAAAATGTTTGTAGTAGGGCTGGGGATATGGCCTAGTGGCAAGAGCGCTTGCCTCGTATACTTGAAGCCCTGGGTTCGATTCCCCAGCACCACATATACAGAAAATGGCCAGAAGTGGCGCTGTGACTCAAGTGGTAGAGTTCTAGCCTTGAGCAAAGAGAAACCAGGGACAGTGCTCAGGCCCTGAGTCCAAGGCTCAGGACTGGCAAAAAAAATGTTTGTAGTAGAACAATGACTCAAGTGGTAGAGTGCCAATCTTAAGCAAAAGAGCTCAGGAAAAGCCCGAGGCTCTGAGTTCAAGACCTGGCACCAGAACAAAGCTAAACAAAATTAAAAAAAAACTAAGAAATAAAGTAACTTAAAGTAGCATAAGTTGTTGCCAACTGCTCTTCTCTGCGTAAGGGTGGCCCCTAGTCATAGGCTTACATTCAGTCCCTATAAAATAATATATAGAAGACCTGACCCTCAAGTAAGAGGTGGGAATATTAGCATAATGGAAGAGACTAATTTAAATAGACTGTACAACAGATAAGTCAAATACTGTTGAATATAAGTTTTGCTTCTTCCCTGTCATCATTTCAGCTGGTGATATCCTCCATCCTTTCAGGAGCTCAAATTCTAAGATCCCAGAGAAAACAAGGCTTTTAACAACAACTGAAGGAAAAATGGAAGAGATTTTACAAATGCTTCTGACAACTCACAACACTATGAAGCCAGCTTCACAAAAGTGAAGACATGCCCAATACTGACAACTATACTACAATCAGAGTCCATCAGACCAGAACACTAGTGGGGCAGCCAGCCACTAGATCTGAGGCTTTTGTTTGGGTTTTTTTTAAAGGCACAATAAATACGTTTACTAATTTGCTCAGGTCATTGTATCCCTTTTGGGGGTAGAAGGATAAGCCACTGGTCCATATTGCTGAAACTCTGGCTTCCTCAACGTTGTCAGTAAATTGTCAGGTCTATCTTCCAGGAGCTTGTTTGGTTACAGATCATAGTGACTACTTAGACTCAGATGCTGGCCCTGAGGATCATACTAATTATACACCAGGTGTGAGTAATGCATTATTAAGATTAAATGATCATAAACAATCCCTGTGTTTCTCCTCACGTTGTTGCTGCTAATACCAATCATATGGTGAATCATCTAGTGACAGACAGTATACACTAAGAACCACAGGTCTCCAGCATTTTGACATGACATCCACTCCCAAATCAGAACAGTTACCTAAATATCTGAATAAATATACTCTATTTCCTAGCAAGGGAATTATAGTAAGAATCAATTACTCTTTCCTAAATCCCCTTCGATGGAACATGCTGGGCTCTAAGTTGAGAAATACTTTTACTCTGGTGACCCAGTGAAATAGCATAGAAAATGTGACAACACACCACTCTACTACATCAAACATGGGTGCATCAAATTTTGTTGGGTGGCCTGAGGGCTAAACTGTTGGCCTGATGTTCTAGTTTGTTCTCCTGGATCCCAAAAGGTATCAACTCTGTTCTGTTCATCTTTCACTTTGGTGTAGCTGTTATATTGATTATAATATCAGTATATTGTTTTCCTAGTAAACAATCTGTTGCATACCCAACCTATGTAAAAATCATTGTCATGGCCCTTAAGACAAAGCAGGAGGATTGGAAAAGACAGATGTATGCTTCCCATCAGAAAATTTCCCTACCCAACCTCAGCAGAAAGCAGCTAGACAAATGGGACCCAGCTTATCCATTGAAATGGAAGGCAAAAATTGACAAGGAAATAAGTATGAGATAGACACAAAAGTATGCTTACAGTCACAATCTTAGTAACTAAATCACTTCATTTGTCCCACTGCTCAAATCTAGTGGGTAGTTGTTGTTCCTCTTTTTGTTATTATCCTCCACTTCCCATTTCTTTTTTTACCTCAGATAATTCAGTCATCTTTTAAGCCATCATGTGATCATGTGACTATGCTCCTCACCTCTAGAGGAAGCCTTTTGTTAGACTCAACTTCACAGGTAGTTAGTTCCCAACACATGGAAGAGCGCTGACATAAGCAGGAGGTAAGTGGAGACAGAAGCAGTCAGTAGAGGAATTGAACATTGACAGCAATGGGAAACCAGCAAGCCAAGAAGTGTCTGGGTTTTGAGCTCTGTTTAAACTCTCATCATTCTCCTTGGGATATTCTGCAGTCCTTTGGTCATTAGGCACCAATTTGATGAATCTGCATTTCCCCCCTCCCAAACACATTCCTCTTCTTCGAACTGGCACGTAACTCAATGAACCAATCTCTTTTGTGCCTGTCAGAGGGATTGAACTCAGGGTCTGGGTCTGGTCCCTGAGTTTTTGTGCTCAAGGCTAGCACTCTGCCACTTGAACCACAGCTCCACTTCTGGCTTTTTCTGAGTCGTTAGTTGGAGATAAGAGTCTCACAGACTTTCCTGCTCATGCTGGATTAGAACCATAATCCTCAATTCTCAGCTTCTTGAGTAGCTAAGCTTACAGGCATGAGCACTGGCAACTAGCTGGGAACAAAATCTTTGACAGGGCTATGTTAACCCTATCTACTTCCTAACATTATAAATAACAATTTTGTTGTATGTCAGTTTTACCTCAGTAAAGAGTTGAAAACATAAATAGAAACCTGTGCATTTCTGCACTGACCCAGGAGAATTCTCAAGGAATCAAATGTATGCTTAGTTAGTGAGTGAAAAGACAAGGAGGAGAGAAAGGTACAAAAATATTAGCAGATAGAAGTGGCAATGGTGATAAAGAAGTATTGTATACACAAGTGCACATGTTAAAATAAAACCCCATTGTACGACAATTTGAAGATAATAAAAAAAAAAAACAGGAAAAATACTAGAAGAAAACTGGGTGCTGGTGGCTCACACCTATAATCCTAGCTGCTGCTCAGGAAGCCAAGAGAGTCTTCAAGTATGCTGTCAAAAAAAGTAAAAATAACAACCCAGCTTGAGGCGTGGAGTTCAAGGCGCAGTATCCACAGGAAAAACTGGTGCTGTGAGTTCTACTTCTGGAATGGAAATTCATCAGTTGGTAGAGCACCAGACAATGAGCAAATGTGTCAGGTACCAGTTAGAATGCTGGTCTCAGAAAACAACAACGAGACAGGGCCTCTCCTCACTATGGCCGCAGCACTGCACAGCCTGCTCGACTTGAGGCTCAGCACCAAAGCTGATGGTGAGACTATCTTAAAAGGCCTCCAGTCCATTTTCCAGGAGCAAGGAATGGCAGAGTCATTGCGTATCTGTCAGGACCATGGCTATTTAGGAACCTACACAAACAAAAATGGCAGCTTTGCCACCTTGAGAATTAATCCACATGGATTGGTGGTGTTGCTGAACCTTCAGAATACGACAGCGATGCACGGGGAAAAGACAAAATTGACAGCCTTCTGGACAAAGTAGAAGAATGAATGAAAGAATTCTGTCAGAACAGCTCTGGCTGGGAGCAACATTTACCAACCATAGTTCGAGGAGGAGCTATTGATAGATATTGGCCCACTGCTGATGGGCACCTGGTTGAATATGACATAGATGAAGTGGTGTACGATGAAGATTCGGCTTATGAGAACATTAAAATTCTGTACTCAAAGCAGTTTGGAAATATTCTCATTCTTACTGGGGATGTTAATTTGGCAGAGAGTGATTTTGCGTATACCCAGGTCATCATGGGAAGTGGCGAAGAAGATTATACTGGTAAAGATGTACTGATTCTGGGAGGTGAAGATGGAGGCATATTATGTGAGATAGTCAAGCAGAAACTAAAGATGGTCACTATGGTAGAGATTGACAAAAGGATGATTGATGAGTGTAATATATTTATGCCAAAACATGTGGTGATGATTTAACACAATCGTAAAGGAGACTGCTACCAGATTCTAATAGAGGACAGTATTCTAGTACTGAAGAGGTATGCTAAAGAAGGGAGAGAGTTTATGTGATTAATGACTTGACAGCGGTAGCAATCTCCCTATCTCCAGAAGAAGATTCCACATGAGAGTTTCTCAGACTGCTTCTTGCCCTCTCAATGAGGGTACTGAAACAAGATGGGTGGTACTTTACACAGGGGAACTGTGTCAATTTGACTCAAGCCCTGTCACTCTGTGAAGAATACCTCAGGCATCTGTACTGTCCCATGGAGTTCTCCAAGGAGATTGTGTCTCGCCTTACTTGGAATAGTGGGTATTTTACACTGTTTTGAAGAAAGAGCTAAACTGTGAAGATGAACCTCCCTCATGTGCTGCAAATAGCCTTCCTGAACTTCATATTCTGTATATGACATCGAAACAAGTCAGGAAAATTACTCGTGAATTCCTTCAAGTTCTCTTTCTGTAGGAATTATTTTTTATTTTAAAAAGCCAATCAAAAATGTATATTTTGATGAGGTAGGGTGTTCATTTTTAGCAACTCAGTTGAAGGACAATTAAACAGGAAGCAAAGACGAAAAAGTATACTGACCCCCTAAAATGTGCTTTTTGTTAATTTTGATTTCTGTTGGTGTTTTTTGTTGTTTAGTGCTGGCTTGGTTTTGGCAGATTTTCAATTTGGACATTTGGAGGAATGAACATTTTTGTTTTGTTCTGGAGGGAAGTTCTAGCCCAAAAAATTGACTTATGTATTAAATTTGGTGCTTATAAGAGAAAGAGTTCCAAGTTAGTTGCTTCAATTGATTGCTACAACTAAAATTACAAAAGAGGAAAAATAAAATGAAAAAGACATTCTAAATGTGAGACAGAATTAAAAACTCACATGAACAAATACATGAACTCCAAACGTGAGATGAAAGATAAAGTTGATCCACTATAAGCAAATTACCCAACAAATCTAAATAAAAATACTAGAAACTACGCTGGAAAATGACAGACATTGATGAAAGAGGGTTGGGTGAAAAAGCAAGCTTCCAAAACAAACAGAAATGTGAAATAAAGTTCAATGCATGCCTAGTAGGGATGATTTTTTACACTTTAATACAATTGAATTAATTGGATCTAACTGTGCTAACCTGCTCCGGGAATTTGAGAAGTTTCAGAAATAATGTAAGTATATTATTCCCTGCTTTGTCAGCAAAACCCTGCTCAGGAAAATACCAATATAGTCTGATGTAGTTTCCTTGGATTGACAAAATGTTACAAAAGAACATTTAATTTTGTTTCTCTGTAATTTCAGGCATCTGGGACCAGTGGAGTTGGTGAGAATAGGGGATTGTTGGACACACTTTTATCTTTGCTTTGTTGCATTTTATCAGCAGCATGGATTAAAGGGTGACATCTGTGGACTCTGATTAATCAAGACGCAGAAGCTGAGTGCAGAACAGTGTGGTGGCCACTCAGCCCAGTTGTGCTTCAAAATTCCTTACAGCCATAACATCCCAGACTCTGCCACTTGCTCAGCAAGAGCCCTTGCTCCAGCTGTTTGAGTTCTCAGTACAAGAGTTTCCGCACAGGTAAAATGGAGATTGCACTACCATTCATTTCATGGGCAGCTCCAGGCTTAACAAGGTTAAGAACCAGTGGCCTGACTGTTAGGAAACTGAGTCAGAGGGGATAACAACAACAACAAAAAACAGCAGAAAGAAAACTCAACAGACCAGATAGATTTTAATGGGAAGTTGAAGTGGGCTGCCCTGGCCATTTGAGGAGAGTGAGGAGACAGGATGAATAATGGGGAAAGGGATGGAGGGACTTAAGTAAGGTCATGGCAGGGGGTAGGTTCCCAGGTAGCTGGAGGGTTCAAAGACTTTCCCCAGTTTATGGTGCAGGTCTGGCTGGCTCCAGGAAGCTATTGTTTGAGCAAGTCTTTTGCCCTGCCTGCTGCCAGAAACAGGCTGGGATTGTGGGGTGTGTGTGTGTGTGAGGGTGGCATTTCATATTTAGGATAAGATTCTGGGCTGGAGACTGAGCTAAAGATATTTGAGAAGGTCCAGCCCCCCTCCCACAGAGGGAAAGGAGTAGAGTCAGTGGGCCTAGCCAGGGGAGCAGCATTGAGTTAGAACAACAGAGCAGATTCCCATCCCTGATTTCCATTCTCAGCCCTTGCAGGTGAGTGAGAGGAAAGGGCAGTGTGTTTGGTGCAAACATCAAACAAAATTAAGCTCACAAGCAGCAGACTTTCAATTTTCCAGGAAGACAGAAAATAGATGACTCAAACTTGCTGGTGGGACTCACCCCCATCTAGTGAGCCAGCCAGCACTCCGTGAAGAAATGGGGACCTCAGGTCACAACATTAGAGATTCACTGAAGGGGTTCAGCCTGCACACTTTTCAAGTGCATGGCATTTGCTTGGGTTTCCACAAGAGGATGGAAATGAAGGGAGGGTAGAGGGATGGGGGGAATCAATGGAAAGGAAGGGCAGGCATGCTACTGCACCCCATGGAAAGAAACCAAGCAAATGTGACACGAAGAGTTAAATTTGTCACTTAAAAATCCTTAGAGTTTTGAAAGAGGCACTCAACAATTGCAAGAAGGTATAAAAATTGAGAGAAAGAAACAAATCAATGTTAGGTCCTCTCTCTGAGGGCTCCATGTAGCTGGCCCCCACCTCATTAAGTCTCCACCCAGTTACCTGGGTAACCTGCAGACCTGGAGGCAGGTACCTCCCCTTTCCCTGAGGTCACATCCTAATTCACCTGGCCACACCCTTACCCCTGCCCTAGATATAAGGCAGGGCCGGTGGTGGTCGCGCTCTCTCTCCCTTCTCTCTCTCTCCCTTCTCTCTCTCTCCCTTCTCTCCGGCCATGGATCATCTTGGCCACAGGCCAGCAGTTCAGTAATAAACTTTCTCTCTTGCCTGAATACCACGTGGCGTTCTCTTTTACCAGCTACCTACTTTAAAAACCTAACAATAAACACTGAAACACTGCCTCTCTGATAAACTATGGCCACGTAATTTCTGAAGTTGATGAATTTTCAGCAGTGAAAACCACTACACACTATGTTAGAAATAAACTATCCAATTTAGGTGGGGAGGGAAATCCAGAGGGGAAACACCGGGAGAGAATGAGGGAAGGGTGACACTGTTCAAAAATAAATGTACCCAATACCTGACTTATGTAATGCTAAGCTGTCTGTACATCACAGTTCAATAATTTTTTAAAAAGAATTAGGAGAAGATACGGCACTTTGTTTAGATGGGTGGATAGCACTGGCAGACCTATGGAGACAAGCCACTAAAATGGTCTAACTGAGAAGCACTCTGAGGAGCAGGAAGCCCTGGAACCTCAGCCCTTTGTTGTTCCCCATGAACTCCTTGGAGCTTTGTGATCACTGCATGTGCATGGTAAGAATTGCCAAGCTTTATCACCATGACTTTACAAGACTTTACCAACTCGAAGGAGAATGCATCTGACAAGTGTTAAACAGAGAGGAAACTTCAGTTGCTCAGCAACCAACCCATGGTACCAAAGATCGGCGACTTGCCCATCAGGAAGCCCTGAATGTGTCCCCACACTGTTGTGGATGTGGAAAATAATGTTCCCGAGATGACTTGGGGCCATCCAAACACACTTGCTACACTGAAAGCTCAGCCTGCAACTGGATGGAATGTGTTCTTCCAGTAGTTAGACCCAAACGGGTTCCCAAGAGAGGTCCCAGGATTGAGAGACATCTCAGTCCTGACGCTAAATGCCATTTCACCCACAGAGTGCCCTCCCTGCTTTGGGGTTTTTCTTGAATTCAGAATAGATAACGAGCTCTCAGGTGATGATTGGCAATAGCCACAGACGCCAGCCCCAGGACAAGAAATCAGTGCCTCATAGGGTGTGGTGGGTGGGAGAATGGTAGAAAATACTCAGAGAGCTGAGGACCTTCAGGCTGCAGAATCCCTAGTCATAGCAGTGAAGTGCACCCATTCTCAGGGTGGAACCCAGAAGAACAGACTGACACTGGGTTCCTGATTAGATGGAAACTGAAAAGCCTTCTGGGTAGCAGAAAGAAAGCCACTGACCTTCAAAAACCAGCTTAGCAAGCACCCTGTGAGGACAGAGGAAGATGAAGGAAAGGAGTCTATTGTGTGGAGCATGGAATAGGAGGCAGGCACCCCAAAGGAACAGCAACAACAAATTGTCACATTCTGAGCTAATAGTTAACTCCTTTGTACAGATAAGGACCCCAAGGCTAGAAAGAACAAAGGAAAGAAAGAAACTTGAACCAGGTGAGCAAAGAGAAGAAGCCAAGGCTTCTGGGGCATCTTCAGCACCCCCCTGCACAGCCCCTTTCCTGCACAGCACATAACACTGTGAGGAAGAAGGTGCCAGGTGAATATGAAGCACACCTTGGAAGGTGAATTGGTTCCCAGAGAGAAAAACATCCCAGAAGCCATGGGGAAACAATCAAACACTTGCACTGAGGCTTCTTGCTTACCAAGCAGAGTTGGAGCAGGAGCCTTGCCTGGAAGGGACCGTACAAGACCCTAAGAAAAAAATCTCTGAAAATCAATACAAAGGCCATCGTGTGTGTGTGTGTGTGTGTGTGTGTGTGTGTGTGTGTGTGTGTGTGTGTGTGTTTATTTGTGTGGGAATCCTGAGGGTTGAATTCAGGTTCTAGGTGGGCTCCCTGAATTTTTTTTTAATTTAATTTTATTGTCAAGGTGATGTACAGAGGGGTTAAAGTTACATACATAATAGTGAGTACATTTCTTGTCAAACTTGTTATCCCCTCCTTCATTTTCTCCCACATTCCCTCCCCCATCCCCGCAAGTTGTTTAATTTCCAACATAATATCTTGTGAATTTTACTGTTGCATTGCTTCACCCTTTGTCCTTTGTCTCACATTTTGTTGTTCCTCTTCCCTTCCCTAATTCAGATAAACATATATACAATACCCAGGGTATCAAAAAACAAATACAGTGACAATGGGATAAACCATAGGAAAGAAAAAAAAAAGAAATAATTTCACATAGTACATTAAAAATAACAACAATAAACAAACTCGTTTCCGGGCTGGGGTTATGGCCTAGTGGCAAGAGTGCTTGCTTCGTATACTTGAAGCCCTGGGTTCGATTCCCCAGCACCACATATACAGAAAATGGCCAGAAGTGGCGCTGTGACTCAAGTGGCAGAGTGCTAGCCTTGAGCAAAAAGAAGCCAGGGACAGTGCTCAGGCCCTGAGTCCAAGACCCAGGACTGGAAAAAAAAAAAAAAAAAAAAGATGATGCTAAGCGAAATGAACTCCAAGATATGGAAACGAGGTTTTTTTTTTTGTTTTGTTTTGAACTTTTTTTTTAAATCAAGGCCAGCACACTTTCACCTGATCCACAATTCCACATCAGGCTCTTTGGGGGTGCTTGTTGGAGATAAGAGTCTCAAGGATTTTCTTGCCCAGGCTGGCTTCAAACCAGGATCCTCAGATTTCAGCCACTTGACCAGCTTAGTTTATAGAGGTTCATTTTTTCTGTATCAGTGCACAATTCAAATTCTAGAAACATGTAAGAAGCGCCAGCAGGCAGGTTTCTTCACTCACATGCACTCTGAAGCCAAAACATCACCCGTTGTGAACCAGCCTGTGGATTTTGTGGGGCAGGGACCAAAGAGGCAAAACAATTCTCCACTTCAGTGAAAGACAAGGGGACAGAGACAGACGGGCATTGGAGACTACCAGTTCCTGTTCCTCCCCTGCCTTTCATCACTGCAGGGTTGACTTAGGAACACCTCTATGAGGAAGGGAATGGATCAGAGAGGAACGCATAGGGAGACGTAGTTATATTTTATATTGTAATCTAAACATAGCGGCACAAATAACAGAAAAAGGTACTCATACTGTTCAAGTACTAAAACAAATGTTCTTGAGCTAGTGCATACTTCACAGTACTGTGTTGTGTACTTGAGCTTGTGTTCTATGAGTTGCTCTCCATGTTTGTGTCTTCCACACTCCTCCTTCATGCATTAGGAAGGAGAAAGTTTTCAGGTAGATGGATTAGATGGATGCTGAGGGATGCAGGAGGACGGGCCAACACATGCTAAGATGACTTCTTGTAGCCCAGGCTGTAGAATGGGAGCGGTAGGAGCAGGGACAAGGGCCACATCAAGAATGTCACTACATTTAAGCCGCATTGAGATGTCTGCACTGTTTTTGAAGCAAAACGCAGAGGGACTCTGGGGCTCTAAGGAGAGGAGGCAAAAGGCAGTTTTCCTCCTTCTGAATGTTGCTTCTAGGCACTAGGTAGGGTAGTGAGGCGGAGCAAAGGCTTCCGGGTTACTGGCAGTGGAGGCAGTGCAGTAAGCACAATGCTGGATTCCAGTGCAGTTCCCAAGGTTTCCTTCTCTCGGGGGAGGTGTGGGCAGTAGGAAGTGCGCAGTGATGTGCAGGTGGCCAGAGGACCAGGTGCAGAGGCTGGACGCAGGGCTGAACTTTCACAGTAATTTTACTGCCATAGCCAGATCAGTCCTGGCTGATTGATGATTTGGGGGCGGGGGGGGGGGGAGGAGGTTGGTAGACAAGACAGAAAGTTGGGAGACCAAAGGAAGGGAAGAAAGGAGCTCCATTCTGGCCTTGGAAGGGACACACAGGAGGCAATGTGATGTCAAACAGGAAAATTGTGAGCTCCTCTGGTAGCCTCATTTCTCCACAATGCCCAGCCACACCCCCCAAATCAAATCGGGACTATATACCATTGCCTTCAATAACTTTTCTCTCTTCTCATGACGTACTATGGGCTAATCGTACAAAATCAGCACGTGCAGGTATATAAACGTTCTATAAGAGTATATATATGTATATCTACATACATTAGTATACATATATGCTGTTCCTGTATGTCAATAGTTGCATAATAAACCACAGAATAACTACCGTTAACAGGGGCAGACTTTGTCCAACATGCACACGTTTTAGTTCCAGGCTTCTCCAATGGGGACTGCTCTGGCGATCGGCATGCGTGGGGCATGTTCAGAGGTCCCAGAAAACTCATTTCTCTAGGAACCAGTCCTATTCCATTCCTGAATCACATACCTGTCTCTCCCAATGGTTTACTTTTAAAGGACCCAATGGATCTTTGTGAAAGTGGTTGCATTGATTCAGTACAACTTAATATTCAGCGTTGTGATTCGTTAAGTAACAAGGGCAAGAGGAAACACTTACCAAGGCTCCTTAAATAAAAGCCTAGGGCTGAGTTGCTGTTGGCCTGTACCCCATAATTATTTTTATTTTTGAGGATTGAGGAATGGAGTGAGAAACCACAAACCTATCCCTCTGCTCCCCCAAACGGCTGGGTTTCCCTTCTCCGTTGCCCTAAGTAGCTTCCCTGGAGCGGTGGCAATGAAAAACTCGTGGGAAAGAAGAAGATTCTTTACATGGACTTCTGCTTTGGTGTTTGGGCTCAGTCCTGCCAAGCAAAGCCACCTGCCCGCTCCACTGGTGCCTCAGCCCCTTCCTTCTTGGGTTCTTTCTCCGGATCCTTTGTTCTCTGAACACAGTCCCTACTCCTCAAGCGTTGCACGTGTGATAGAAAGAAGGTGGATCATGGGAAAGAGCCTGGCAGTACACCCTTTCAAGGTATATGTCAACTTGTGTTTTTCAAATGTGGTAGCAGGGCTTCAACTCAGAAGCTGGTGATTGCTAGGCAGGTGCCCTACCACAAAACCAGGCCTGCAGGCCAGTTCTTACACTTTTGTTAGCACAAGGGTTCTTACTTCCTTTCTGGATTTCACATCTGGACTGTGTCTTGCCCATTTACACCTCATCTGAAGCCAAAATGAGAGGTGCATCCCTCTGCACCAAGCTCGTGGTCAAGAAAGGATCTTGTGATTTTTTTCCCCTCAGGCTAGCCTTGAGCTACAATTCTCCCTATCTCAGCCTCTCAGGTAGCTCCGAGTACAGGGCAGAAGCCACAGCGCTTGGCTTGAAGGTCTAGGTTCATAAGGCTACTGAGAAGCAATGAGAAAGCAAAGTTCAAAGCCATGGTTGTTCTTGTCTCCCACACATGTGCAGCTAGGAACACTGAGAAGAGGACCAGAGTGGGAACACTGTGGCTAGACATGCAGGACCTTGGGGACAAGGTTTGTTTAATGTCTTGCTGGTTTGTCCTCTTCAACCCAACTTCTAACTGGCACAAAGCTTCAGGAAGTAGTCCCGCACCCGCTTGTGCCCTTCCAGTCTCCTGGAGATCTTACCAAGACTTTGGTCTTTAAACACTTTCTGTGTCCTGTGTGATTCCTCATCCTCTGAAATCGCCCCAGGCATCTCCAGATGACAAACAAACAGGCAGTGGTAATTGGACATTTGTAAACAGAAGCTCTGAGTCCCAGCCCCAGCCCACCCCATCTGGACGCACACACCTGACCATTTGGGTCTCAGCATCTATCCACACCTCCCTTCCTTATCCGCAAGCACACAAGACACCTTCCTAAAGAGGAAGTGCAAGAAAATCTCCTATCTCAATCCTTCCCTTCTGAAAGCCTCTCACCAACAGTCTTGAATTCACCCCCCAAGCTCTGTCTCTTGTGGGTGCAAAGTACCACGTGAGTCCTGCTCCATCTTAGCATTGATGCCTGCCCAGACACTGGTTTTGTCAGGTGGAGATCTCTCAAGTGGCTGGAGGCTCCCAGAGAGCCTCGGTGCTTTCACTGGTGCCCTTCCCACTTCATAGTTTCTAGCCACGTTGGCTCGAGAAAAATGACTGAATATCAATTAGCTGATGCCACTGACCTGATTCAGCCACTCATTGGGTCCCCAGAGCTCTCAGAGAGGGAAGCTAGCCCTTCTCTTGTGGCTACCAGACCCACAGCACCTTCCTCCCTTGCTCCTTCCCACTGTGTCCTCTCTGTCTGGCCTCCAGCTGTGGTGGCAGCCTTTCTGCCCACCCTTTGTGTGTGACACCCACAGCAGGGTTGGGGAATCTCAGCTCCTGCTGCTAGACAGGTTCCTTGCAGGGCTGGCAGCTTCTTAGGGTCCTCAGAAAGGCCTTCCCACAGGTCCCAGCTGCTGCTCTGCCCCTTCCTGCCCTGATTTCCTAGGGAAGTATGCACCAAACCACCTTGTTCTCATTGCTGGGAGTTCAGAGCAATCTTGTGGTGATTTGTTTCCTGAGGAGTCTCTAGTCTGCCTCCCTACTGGGAAGTGAGGCCCCTGAGGGCAGGCATGGTGTGACTGAAAGAAATCACAGTGCACATAGCAGGCCCTCCATAAAAACTCGAGGAATGAATGAAGGGATGAATGAGATAAATAGCTCCTTCTCTCACAAGAAAGTTCCTCTTCCACCCTCCACTGCGGCCACAGTGTCTTCTCTTTTTCCCTCTGTCTCACTGCTTTGCACTCACCGCTTTGGATGGCAGTTTCTGCCACCACCACCACCTGACTAGAACAAAGGAGGTGAGTCCTGCATGGAGGCCCTTTGAGAACAGTCCCCAGTAGCTACAGGTGGTCATTTTACTAGCTGGGCTGTCCCCTCAGCAATTAGCCCCCTGTAGTCGCTAGACTTCCCTGTCTCCTGACCTCTCCCTCCCCCCCCAACACCCAACACAGGCACCCCCAGCTTCTACACCCAACCCCCACTGCTCCTTGTACAGATCTTGTCTTTGAGCCCCCAGCTCCCCCTAGCACATGGATGGCTTGGTGAAGATGGAGCACCTGGCTCTGTTCCAGTCCCTGTTTGTTCCCAGTCCTTACTATAGCTTTCCTTACCTTAGCATGAAGGACAGTGTGCTTGCTCCCACAGGACAGTGGTCTGGCTGTGAGAGGGAGGGAGGGCAAGAGAGAGGGAGGGAGGGCAAGAGAGAGGGAGGGAAAGAGGGAGTGAGGGTGCCTCTTGAATCCTCCATTTGTAGGCAAGGATGACTGAGGCTTAGGAGCCATGCGGGTTTTAAGGGGAGTGCAGACCCTTGGTCCATCCTTGCCTAGTGCTCTGGAGTCAACTGGTGGGCTTTGCAGCCAGGTTGTGCTCCCAGGCCAAGCTCAGAAGTGGCCTATGTCCTGCTATCTCCCTGCTTCCCTGGGGACTGGCCCTGGCCCCATACATATTAGTGCAGAGCCTTGTGAATGAACACAGAATCTCTCTCTCTCTCTCTCTCTCTCTCTCTCTCTCTCTCTCTCTCTCTCTCTCTCTCTCTCTCTCTGACAAGTGTTGCATAGGAGGGAGAGAGCTGCAAAGGGGAGAGAGGGGGGAGAGAGACAGCTCAGAAAATGGCTCATCACGCTGGCTGCTTGGGGAGCTGGGGAGCCTCAGAATCCAGAATCAAGTGGGAAGGCTTTCCAAGGTGGTGGTGACACTGGGAGTGTGTGTGTGTGTGTGTGTGTGTGTGTGTGTGTGTGCCTTTTTGGCAGGGAACAGCCCTCCCCAAACGTGAACAAACCTTTTCTTCGCTTTGGTTTAGGCCAGGCATCTAAACAAGAAGTGCATCTTCAAGGACACCCCCCCCGGGCCCCCCCGACACTCTTTCAAAGCTTTGCTTATAATAGCCGCAACCCCCCCCCAGCACCCCTCCCACCCACCCACCCCAACCCTTGCAATGCTGGGTTCTGCAAGGCTTGGGTCTATGCACAGTGGCACCCTTTCCCTGGTGTCCCCCCAGGAAACGGGCAGGCGACGACGCGAGGGGCTGAGCTCTGTCACCCCACCCACCTCCACCCGCCCCCGCCAGCCTCCCACTCGTCCCCCTCCCACCGCCCGCGGCCCCGCAGCCCCGCAGCAGCCACAGGGGGAACCAAAGAGACAGAAGCTCTCCCAGCTGCCCGGACCACAGACGCCAACACCCCCGCCCCCCACCACACGCCACCCTCCCGCTTGCGCCCCACACTCTAGTCCACGACCCAGCCAGCGGCAGCAGCGGCGGCGGCGACAGCCACAGCCACAGCCGCAGCCGCAACCGCAGCCTCCGCCGCCGCCGCAGCAGCGAGAGCAGCAGCGGCAGCAGCTGCTGCAGGCGGGCGGCAGGACTCGCAGCAGCGCGCTCCAGGCAGCGCTCGCCAGCCCAGGTGACTCGCTCTCTCCGCTCGGGCCGGCTCCGGTCGGGGACCCCCTCGCGCGCCCCCAGCCCGCGTTCCCGCGCCCACCGGCCCTCCAGCTCTCCCCATCTCCCCTCCCCTCCTTTCCGGCCCCCCAGGTCTCGGCAAGGGAGGTCGCGGCAGCGGCCCGGCGGCAGTGGCGACCGTGGCGACCGCGGCGACCGCGGCGACCGTGGCGGCGGCGGTGGCAGCGGCGGCGGCGGCGGCGGCGGCAGCAGCCGAGGCTGCGGCGGCGACCGTGGCGGAGGCGGTGGCGGAGGCCTCCGTGGCGGAGGCGGAAGCCGAGGTGGAGGCTGAGGTGGAGGCCGAGGCCGAGGCCGCGGCCGCGACGGCGGAGGCGGCGGCCGAGGCCAGCCTGGGGGAGGTGGCGGAGGCCGGCGGCCCGCTAGCCGCTGCCGTGGCGGAGGCCGGTGCGGCGGCGCCCCCCTTGGGGGAGGCCAGGGTGGATTTGGATGAGGAGTTAGCAGCGGCGATGGCGGCGGAGGAGGCCGAAGTCCAGGCGGTGGCGGCGGCGGCGGCGGTGGCGGCGGCCGAGGCGGGGGTGGGGCCGGGCGAGGACAGCGACGGGAACCCAGACTTTCCCATGGCCTCGCTGTACGTGGGCGACCTGCACCCCGAGGTGACCGAGGCGATGCTGTACGAGAAGTTCAGCCCGGCGGGGCCCATCCTGTCCATCCGCATTTGCAGGGACAAGATCACCCGCCGCTCGCTGGGCTACGCCTATGTCAACTACCAGCAGCCGGTGGACGCCAAGCGGGCCCTGGAGACACTCAACTTCGACGTCATCAAAGGCCGGCCGGTGCGCATCATGTGGTCCCAGCGGGACCCCTCGCTCCGCAAGAGCGGGGTGGGCAATGTCTTCATCAAGAACCTGGGCAAGACCATCGACAACAAGGCGCTCTACAACATCTTCTCGGCCTTCGGCAACATCCTGTCCTGCAAGGTGGCCTGCGACGAGAAGGGCCCCAAGGGCTACGGCTTCGTGCACTTCCAGAAGCAGGAGTCGGCCGACCGCGCCATCGACGCCATGAACGGCATCTTCCTCAACTACCGCAAGATCTTCGTGGGCCGCTTCAAGTCGCACAGAGAGAGAGAGGCCGAGAGGGGCGCCTGGGCCAGGCAGTCCACCAGCGCTGACGTCAGGGATTTCGAGGAGGACACCGACGAGGAGGCCACCTTTCGATGAACACATCCCAGGAGCCAGCCCCTAGAGCCGAGCCCTGGCTCCCACCCGGTTTACAACACCCCCGCACCTTCCCCCCAACCCACCAGCAGTGTATTGTATTGAGAGTGCAGGTCTCTCTCTGCCACCCCTTTCCTTTCCCCTTCCCCTTCCCCTTCCCTTTCCCCTTCCTGCTCCCTTTCCCCCTCCCCCTGCCCCCCTGGCCTGCCTTTCTCCCCCCCCTTCCCTGCCCTCCTTCCTTTACTTCATTCCCTCCCTCCTGACTCCCTCCCTTCTTCCCTCCCCTCCCTCCCTCCCCTCCTTCCCCTCCCTCCCTCCCTTCCCTCCCTGGCCTCCGTCCCCTTTTGGTCCCCCTCTCCCCACTCCTTAGCCTCCCCCTCCTCTCCTCTTTCCCTCCCACCCTTCTCTCCCACACCCCACCCCCAGCCCCATCCCTACCCCTACCAAGGGAGTTGTGATTGATACTACTAATCTGTGCCATTTGATAGGTGAAGGCTTGCTTCTTGCCCTGTGGTTTGCTTCCAAAAAGCATTTTCTTGCCCTCTGTTTACTGCACAGGTGATACCATTTCATGGCAGAGCTCTCAGAAAGAAGAAAGGCAATCAGAGGGGGAACCCCCAGAGTGTAGTTGCTCCCCATGATCTTGCTCCCCTGAGAACCACTTTTGACCTTTTTTGGTGTGCTTAAACGTTTGGCCAGCTCTCTCCTCTCTGCCCCCCTCTCGCCCCGCCCCCCGCCCCGCCCCCTCCCCACCTGTCCTGTTAACATGCTGTAGTAGAGTGGTTCATGTATGTGGTGTTTCTTAACCTGCTTTTTCAGCGACTGAAACCAAACAGAAATCAACCCACTGAACTTCTTTCCATGTTCTTCAACAGGCTTTCCAACCAACCAACCAACCGTCATCTTCAGTGCCTGCAGAGTGCTCCTGTGCATCCATGGATCTTAACGTTTCTGTGACCATTCCGCACTGTTGGACATTCAGGTGGTGCCTAGTTCTTTCCCTGTGTTTAAAACCAACACTGTGTGCTCTGATGAGTGAATCCTTCCTTGTCAAGCCAAATCTTTGCTAGCATCCTGGATGGTCTCCTTAACTGTGGACTTGCAGGATCCACACGTAGACATTTCAAAGACTTCCTGTGTGTTGCCAAAAGGCCCCTTCCTAAGCATTGTACTGATTTGCACTTGTGCCAGCCAGCGCAGCTAGTAAAACGAGTATGCCCCTTTCCTCTGCATAGTCTCCTTCCTGGTCCACTGTAATCGGGGTGTGTGTGGGCGAGTGTGGGCGTGTGCTTGTGTGTGTGTGTGTGTGTGTGTGTGTGTGTGTGTGTGTGTGTGTGTGTGTCTTGGCCAGAGCTTGATGGGCTGCAGTTGGTATTTCGCTGTCCTTGATTGTTTCTCTGGAATCGAAAGCTGTTAATCACCCCTTTCTCCTGCGGCCCCTTCCTGTCTTTTTCCTTGTTGTCAGAAAAATAATTCAGCTTCCTTGCAGGAAAAACGTTACAAAGCAGTCGAGTTAACAGAAGAATATTAGTGCCATCAGCTGTCAATCCTAATGGCTATCCTTACCTTGAGGAACATGACTACCCACGTTCATTTGTATGTGCCCTGTATTTTTCATGTGATATATATGTGAATTTTATGTATATACTGTTTCAATATCTGCTTTTTCATGCATAAATTATAATATATAGATTGTAGACATAGATGTATAGATATTCTTGAACTTCCTTTCATGTCATTAAATATTCTTCTAAAATAGTTTTCATGGCTCTTTAGTTTTCCAGTGTATGAATGTACTAAGTGGAAGGGTCAAAGTATTATGCATCTATATCCATATTTAAATTCAGATATCGTGATATTTATCATGTGTTGACTTCTTACTCTATTGATTATGTGCATTAAATTTTTTTTCTTGCCCAAACCAGTATAGCCAAGGATATCAACATGCACAAACCTTGCTTGACATTTAAGATTATTCCCCAAAATACTATTCCAAGTAAAATAAAGGATACAGGAGTTTAAATAGCTTTACTTTTTCAGTAGTCAATGACCATTCATGATGATACCCTTTTGTCTTTATAAAAAGACCATTCTTGTGAGATTTTATGGTCATATGGGGAATATTCTGAAATTTATATTAATATGCCTTATACACTCCATTGAGCGTTCAATGGGATAATTAGATATTTTGGATTTCTTTACCTTCAAACAATATATTACCATAATAGAAACACTTAAAAATATACTGATAAGGAAAATAGACAAATCACTTCTAATCCTACCACCTATGAAACATATATATATGTATATATATATATATATATATATATATCCTTCACCTGAGGCCAATCACTCATGCCTATAATTGTGACTACTCAAAGCCTGAGATCTGAGATGGAGATTTACAGTCAGCTTGGGCAGAGAAGTCTAGGAGACTCATCTACAATTAACCACCAAAGAGCCAGAAGTGGAGTTGTTGCTCCACTGGTAGAGCACCAGTCTTGAGTGAAAAAGCCAAGCAGGAGCACAAATTCAAGCCCCAGTTCCAGCACACATACAAATACTACCTCCAAAACTAGAATGTATGTTTTATTATGAGATTTTTTGCCATATCAAGTCTTTCTTTTCTTCACAGATTATTCAGTACCTTCTTATTTTGTTTTAAATTGTTGCATTTTATAGAAGATGTGTGATTTCTATAATCTAGCCCCTTGGTGTATTTTAAAGCCCCTGGGATTTTCCCCCAATAAATTATGTTAATGGAACATATTTGTATATGAATATTTTCTAATATCTAAGAAATATTTAATGGTCTTATATACCTTGCCATCTGTTGCCAAATGCTTTTTCCATAAAATGTATGTTCTCCAACAACATAAGAAACTTCACATTTCTCTACTCATCTTTTTGTTTTGTTTTCCTGGCTCTGGGGCTTGAACTCAGGGACTTTACTCACTAGGCTCTTTCCAAGGCTGGCAAGCTGCCCTTTGAGCTACAACTCCACTTGTGGCTTTCTGCTCGTTAATTGGATGTACAAGTCTTTCCAATTTGTCTGCCTGGGCCAGCTCTGAACTGTGATTATCGTGTCTCATTTCAGCCTTTTGAATAGCTAGAATTCGAATTGAATAGCTAGGCATGAGCCACTGGTGCCTAACTTCTGCTCATCGTAAGTTAGTATTTTTAGGTTATGTGGAATTGATGATTGCAGATTTTTCTTTTATTTCACTTTACAAGTGGACTGCTTGGATATTAATTATACAATCACTCTAAGCCACTTATGCATTTGCACAACTTGCCTTTGGTAAATTTAAAATAAGTGCTGAATCATACTGAATATATTCTGCACTAAATGCATAGTCTACATTCATATGGCTTGTATTCTGTCTAAATTTACATTTTTTTCTATTCACTATTCTAGAACTCAATGCCATTGTATAAGCATATAAGCTTTAAAAATGTCCTTTAATTTTAGACTTAAATGTAGTTTACAAATGTCTCCTAATAATCTCAAGTATGCCAAATAATACTGTAGTACTACTTACCAATACTTAAAATGAATACCTAAAAGTGGAATTTAAAAATAAAAGCTTTAGGGCACCTGTAATCCCAGCTACTCAGGAGGCTGAGATCTGAGGATCATGGTTTGAAGCCACCTGAGCAGGAAAGTCCCGTGAGACTCTTACCTCCAATTAACCACTCAAAAACCTGAAGAGGTACTGTGGCTTAAGTGTTAGAGTGCTAGCCTTGAGCACAAAGAGGCTCAGTGACAGGAACAGTACCTAGGTCCTGAGTTCAAGCCCCACCACCGACAAAAAAACAAATAAAAATGAAAAATAAAAATAAAAGCCTTTTAAAGCCCAATTCTATCACCAAGTAACATGGATTTGTCAAATTAGACTTTTCCCAATACATTGGAAGGATGCCCATTTTCCTGTACAAGTTTTTTCCCTAGGTATATAAACTCCTTTAACTAATATAATACTATAAAACATTCTTTTGCTGTTCATTTTAATTTTTATTTGTGTTTTAGTCATACTGGGATATTAGCTCAGGACCTCATACTTGCTAGGCTGGTGGTGTTTTGCCACTTTCTTTGCAGATATATTCCTTGTTGGAGATGGAATCTAGTGACCTTTAGTCCCTCAAGCTGGGTCTGGTACCACAATCTTTTCTCTTTTTTTGCTCTGTGTGTGTGTGTGTGTGTGTGTGTGTGTGTGTGTGTGTGTGTGTGTATACCCAATAGTGGTCTTGAGCTCAGGGCCTGTGCCCTCAAGGCTTGTGCTCTGCCACCTAAGCCACAGATCTACTTCTAGCTTTGTAATCGTTAAGCTGGAGATTAGTGATTCAGACTTTTCTGATTGGGCTGGCTTTGAACAGAGGTCTTCAGATCTCATCATCCTGAGTAGATAAGATTATAGGCTTGAGCCTCTGTCATCTGGCTCTTAGTCTCCTCAGTAGTTTGGATTACAAACCTGAGCCACTTATGCCAGCCAGTTTTTAATTTTGCTTTTTTTAATTTTTGGTTAGTCATGGGGCTTGAACTCAGGGCCTGGGCACTATCCCTGGGCTAGTTTGCTCAAGTCTAGTGCTCTACCACTTTGAGCCATAGTGCCATTTCTGGATTTCTGGTGGTTAATTGGAGATAAGAGTCTCAAGGACTTTAATTCCCAGCTGGCTTTGAACTGCGATCCTCAGAGCTCAGCCTCCTGATTAACTAGGATTACAGGAGTGAGCCACCAGCACCTGATCAGTTTTTAATTTTAAATGTTTTTATTGTAATTCAAATAACATAATTCTACTTAAAAAAACCAAATAGTATTAATAGGCTTGATGATCCAAATAAAAATCACTTTCACTGGGCATTGGTTGCTCACAACAATGTTTTAGCTACTTAGGAGGATGAGATTTGAGAATTGCAGTTCAAAGACAGCCAAAGAAGAAAAGTCCAGGAAACTATTTCCCATTAATCAGCAAAAGGCCAGACTGGAAGTTTGGCTCAAGTGGTAATATAGCAGGCTTGGATAAAAAATAGCCCAATAGGAGTGTGAGGCCCTGAGTTCAAGCCCCATTCTGGCTCAAAAATTCAGTTATCCATGTGATAATAGTTAACTTTTCGGTTTCTGCCAAAGATCTAATTTGATAGGTTTAATCTTCATGTGCTCATTTTGATGAATTTTAATGTCTGTTTTTTCCTATTTTTCATTTAGACCAAAGCTACTAAGAATATTTGTATGCACAAATCAGTTAATTTGGTGTTATTTATTGAACATTCTTATAAACATTGCTGTTATATAATACATACAATTTTCTTTTGTACACTTTTAGTAAATACATGTTTAGTAAAATAGACATACTGTTTAGTAAATAGGTAATGTTTAGTAAGTAAATAAATGTTTTCTACAAAGTGTCATTAATTACTGATGATAGGGAAAGGAACCCTATCCTTAGTCCTGCTATTAGTATTATGGCTGCTATCTTTCCAGAGAAAGTGCATTTGTACACATACCATTGCGTATTATAATTTATATTTCTTACATATACCCAACCATGCTTTTCATCTTTGCATTGTTTCAGAATCTTTATTTCATAATAAACATCTGACATAGTTCTGTGTTTATTTTCTCTTTTTGCATCATTTCAAGTGGTTTTTCAAACTTCATTATATTTGTGTATTGATTAATTTCTTGTCAGAAATTTTTTAATTCTCATTTCTCCTTTAATTTCAAACTGTTATGTTGATTTCTTCTATCTAAATTTATAGTTACTTTCATAATTGTTTCCATGGCAAATGCTCCTAAAAGAAAGAAGCAGAAAAAATTACTGAGTATATTTAAGAACTTATATTCCATAGTCAAATTTCCACTTTAAAGTTGTGTCAATTTACATTATAACTGTTATTTCCAGTCTAAAAATGCATATAATTTTCTGCAGAAGGCTCTAAAATGGGTAAAATATATTTAAAATTCTACTGTATTTTATTTTTGCACATATAAAGAGGGAATGATATATCTGTACATTATGAATCTATACATACATACATATACACATACACACACACATATAAGTGGGTTCTCCAGAAAAATACACAGTAGGACCATATGACATGTGAAGAAATAGAGATTTATTTTTGGAACTGGCCCATATGGACAAACTGTAGGGCTGTGGAAGCTAGTAAGTTCAACAATCTGCTCTCTGTAAACTAGACAATCAGCAAAGTTGCAGAGATCAGGAAGTTTAACTGGAGTGGGTATTCTGACTATTTGGAACTTTTTTTCATGTGGCTTGTGATGTCAGAGCCTTCTTAAGGCTGATCACATATACCACTTGATTTGACAATGTAGCACTGCTGTGCATGCTCAACTTTATCCATAGGTAGGTCAGATGTAATCTAGTTCATGAAGGGAAGCTCAGGTTATTTAGTGGCTCATGATTGAGAGTTTTTACTAAGTCCAGTAATAGGTCAAGAGCTATCTTTCAAAATGAGAGTAATTATTGCAATTGATGGAAAGGACTTCCTCAAAAAATCCCAAAGGTTTCTACTGCAATTCCCATAATGGCAGTTCAGCATGTCTAGCACACTGGACCTGTTGCAAAGCATTCTATTAGTCTTAGCCCCACTTAAAATACCAGTACTTTCTCAGTCACTAGACAAATGGGTCAAAAACATACCCAAGGTAAGGAATGTGTTGCTTCCTATACCCAAATAGGCCCTTGTTCTGAATTGTTAAGGGGACCAGATGCAACAACGTAATCATGACCACAGAAGTGATATCACAAACATGTACCATACTCCTGAACTCCAGAAATTTCACTGAGGTAGAAGGTCTATAACTTTAATTTCTTTTTTTGTGCCATCAAGGGGCTTGAACTCAGGGCCTGACTGCTGCCCTGAGCTTCTTTTCCTTAAGGCTAGCACTCTACCATTTGAACCACTTGAACCACAGCTCCCAGTGCCCAGCTCCATGCTTTTTAGTAAGACTTATTTTCCATCCTCTATTGATAAATGTTTTACCAGTAAGTCTAGACTGGTTTCTACATCTCACTAGATACCATCAACACATTGTCATCAATGTAATAGACCAGTGTGATATCTTATGGATGAGGAAAGTGATCAAGATCCTTTTGAAGTAAGTTCTGATTTAGGACTTAACAGCTGATAACATCTTTTTGAGAGTTCAGTGAAGATACTGCTGGCCTTGAGAGCTGTAAGCAAACTGCCTATGGAAGGTCCCATGGACAAAGATAAAGCAAAAGGCATTTGAGCTGTGTACTAAGCACTAGGAAGTGGCTCAATTTGTTTAAACAATGAAATCACATCTTGTGTAAAAGTTGCAATTGGTGTCATCACTTGGTTAAGGTTATGACAATCCACTGTTATTTTTTGTCCTGCATTTGTCCTCTAGATAGTCAAATAAGAGAGTTGAATAGCAATGTATTGAGAATCTCCACTTCATACCTTAATGGAGGAACAAATCTCTGTAATCATTTTATGAATGAATATTGCATTTGATTTATTATTTTCCTGATTTAGGTAGTTCTAATGGCCTCCATTTAGCACCTACCATGGTATTTCTCACTCCATATGTAAGGGCACCAATGTGAGGTTTCTGCCTGCTTTACATGAAATTATGCATTTGAAAACTGGAAAATAAAACAGCATGGGTTTGAGAATCTTCTAGGCACACAGTAATATGACCTAAACAGAAATTACATTGACTACCTGATGTCCCTAAGCCTTTACTCTGATCATAAAGCCTCATTGGTAGAGTTGACATCAGCTCAGGCAGTTTCCAGTCATCCCCCAAAGACATGTTTCTTTGTTCCCAATGCAAACTTTGGAAAAAGTCTATAGGCTCCTTTGGGGAATACTGGAAGAAAGATTAATAATGAAAATTTTTGAGCTGGAATCCTATGGCTCACACCTGTAAACCTAGCTACTTAGGAGGCTGAGATCTGAGGATCGAGATTCAAAGCCACACTGGGCAGAAATGTATATAAATAAACTCCAATTTCCAGTGAACCACCGAGAAAAAGCTGGAGTTTGGGCTGTGGCTCAAGTGGTAGAGTGCTAGCCTTGAGCACAAAGAAGCTCAGGGACAGCACCCAGGCCCTGAGTGGCCCCAGGCCCCAGGACTGGCCAAAAAAATTTTTTTGGTTGTGCTCTGAGGTCCTCATGGAAATAATGTCTTCCTTTCTTTCAGGGGGTTTTGGGTCCATAATCTAACTCAAGTATGAGAGTTTACTGAAGAGTTTGTTGTGAGTAATCTTATTATTCCATTTAGACTTCTATTCACTTTACTGAGAATGTTTCTGATTATACACATCTGATTATACAATAATAATGTATCTATTTCATTTCTAGAAACATCACAGTTAATTAATGAATGCCACAGACTCTTGATTGCTTCTTTGACTGCTGTGTATTATGGTAATTGTATTAGTCGGATTGCCATCATTGTGACAAAACACCTGAAAAAATGAACTTAAAAGGAGGAAAGATTTCTTTGGCTCATGTTTTCAGATGTTTTAGCTTATCATCACTTGGTTCCATTGTTTCTGGGTCTACAATAAGGCAACAAGTACACTATGGTGGAAGAGTATAGCAAAGGAAAGCTTCTCATGGAAGCCATGATGTTTCCTGAGAAGGGGAGAGCAAGAGTGGGTGGGGGAAGGAAGGAGGGAGCAAGTGAAAGATAGGACAAAAATACCCTCCAAGAGCACATCCTTAATGATCTACTACTTCCAACTAACCACATCATTTAAAGTTTCCACCACCTCCCAACAGTGCATTAAGTTCTGAATCCATAAAATGATCTATTCATTCCTGAGGTCAGCACTCTTATGATTCAATCACCATCTAGGAGCCACACCTATGAACCCTGTTGCATTGGGACTAAGCTTTAGGGGGACATTTTAGATCCAAAATGTAATAGTAATCTTTCCAAACTTGCCTTTGGGTTAAGTGCCACCACTGGGATCCTGCCACCTTGAGTTCCAATTACTGCCATTGAATTTAGGTTTCTTAATTCAATCTGTATGGATCCTACTGTAAGATCTAGCCTATAGACCAAGGACTTCACAAATGCTGGGGATACCCTCTCACAAACTCATTCCCTGCAGTAATAGTGAAAGATACATCCTCTGAACCCTCCCAGTGTGGGTGAGTAGGCCTTACATGATAAATGTAACATTTCCATCTCCCCAAACCTTTTAAGCCTTTCCTCTATAGTAAACCAAGGTATGCCTAACATTATAGGCTACCTTTTGGTTCAGACTTCATCTGTTTCAAATAGTTAGAGGTCGTGTGTGTGTGTGTGTGTGTGTGTGTGTGTGTGTGTGTGTGCACTAATATCATGACTTGAACTCAGGGAGCCACATAATTGCTTGACTTTCGTGCTTACAGCTGGCACCCTACTACTTGAGCCATATCTCCATTTGGGCTTTTTTCTGTATAATTGGACATGAAGTCTTGCTGACTTTTCTGCCCAGGCTGGCTTCGAACTTCAATCCTCCCAGTCTCTGTTTCCTGAATAGCTAGGATTCCAAGGTGAGCTACTGGTGCCAGGCTGGAACTCTTTATAACTTCTTGACTTCAACATAAAATCAAAAGTCTGTTCAATGGGTCTATATCAATAAATTAATAATGTCTTTCCATTAGTCCACTTCTGTAGCTTCAATTGTCACATATATTTCTACTCTTTCTGTCTCTATAAAGTATAAAAGTCTTTCTGAGTGTAATGCAACTCTTTATGGGTCATATATTGTACCTAACTTTAGGGGCCAGCTGGAACATGAATATCTCTATAGATCTAAAAGCAATGAGGCATGGTGTATCCTGAGGAAAATCACTATTATTATGCATGGGCAACTGCCTTGGAGAGAGGTTATTACCATTTCATCAGATAATGCAGACCTGCTCCCCTCAACTGAGATGGAAATTCTGTCATTTTGGGTTGAGAGAAAACTTCTGCTGGAGTTGGGAAGAACGTTTTAAAAAGCATTCAAAAATACAATATTCAGAATCACTTATCTCCTTGCATCTTGTAAGTGGTTAATTAGGAGTATCTAATACAGGCATATTATATATATCTATAAATAGTTTCTACTATGAACTATGGGTGCTCTCTTTAGTACTGAAAGTAGAGTCATTAATGTCTTTAAATCTAATCATATTCGCTAATTCTAGAACTCCAGGATCAATTTAGAAATCCTTTTTCATTATTACCTTTAAGTAGTTATACAACACATTTCAATTTACCATGTCAATTTATGAGTACAATACATCTTGGTGGCTCTTCAATTGAATTCTTATTCTAAAAATTATATTCCTCCGGGACTACTCTTGGTATCATTCAGAATCCAGAGAAATAAGACCATAAGAAATGGATATTGTGGAATTGGAGCATGTCTTTATGGAGATAGAGAAATCCTATAATATGCTATTTGAAGGCAGGAAAACCAGTAAAGCTCATGGTATGATTTAGTCTGATGCTGAAGGCCTAAGAATCAGGGGTCTTCTGGAGTAATTCCCAGGGTTCAAAGGCTTGCAAACCAGAAGCACAAATGTTAGGTTAGGAAGAGATGAATGACTCAGATCATGGATAGAGAGAGTGAATTCATCCTTCTTTTACATTTTTTTGTCCTATTTAAAAACTCAATGGATGATGTCCACCAACATTGATGAGGAAAATCTTTTGCCGGGCTTGCTTTACTTCCCCTCTGCTTGGGGGTCCTGGGCTTGTCCGCCCCTTCCTGTGTGGTCCTTTATCACTCTCACGTGGGAGCGATGGCCACAGGTAGCCTCGGTTAGCGTGTGGTCGCAGGGTGCCCCAAACCCACCAAGGAAGACAGACACGGATGCGTGGGTCCCTGGAGAAAGCCTCAGAGGTGTTCTGGTTTATTCAAATGAGGAGCCAACAGATATACCCCCAAAGGCGGGCACAGGAGAGGGGCTACTGGTTGGCCACAAGGACTGTTCCTCAGGTGATGTCACGGGACTTCCTTTATGGGCGGAGACCCAGCCCCCCAAGGCCTGGGTTCTGGGTCCCCATCAGACACATGCTCGCCTCCAGGGGCAGGGGCTTCTCTTCTTTTTTTTTGGCCAGTCCTGGGCTTTGGACTCAGGGCCTGAGCACTGTCCCTGGCTTCTTCCCGCTCAAGGCTAGCACTCTGCCATGTGAGCCACAGCGCCACTTCTGGCCGTTTTTTCTGTATATGTGGTGCTGGGGAATCGAACCTAGGGCCTCGTGTATCCGAGGCAGGGGCTTCTCTTCTTGTTAAAGGCGGAAGGAGAGGGGATGGGCTAAAGCCAGCTGTGCCCTCTTAAAGGCGCACCTGTCCCCAACAAGATCATGGATAGAGAGAGTGAATTCATCCTTCTTTTACATTTTTTGTTCTATTTAAAAACTCAATGGATGATGTCCACCAACATTGATGAGGAAAATCTTTTCACTAATTCTACCAACTCAAATGCTTATCTCTTATGGATATATTTTCAAAATCGCACCCAAAATAATGTTTTATGAACTATCTGGAAATTCTTTAGCCCAGTCAAGTTTACACCTAAAATTAGTGATCAGTTTCTTAAATAAATGATTTTAATCTGCGTCTTAAGTAAATGGAAGAAGAGTAAAAACAAACTCCTCAAATAGCAATGGGATAGCATTAGGAAGGTTAGCACAGAGACAACTAGAATGAAGTATAGAAAGACAATAGAGAAATTAATATTTGGATCTTTGTAAAGATCTGAACACTAGACAAGTATCTAGCCAGATTAATAAAAAGATGGAAGATATTAATGATTAAAATAAGAAATAGAGAACATTATTAATAATTTTATAAGAATTGAAATGATGGTAAGATAGTACCATGAATAATTAATTGTATGCCAAAAATTGGATAGCTATATAAATAGACAAGTTTCTAGAAACACAACTTGGCAAGAATTAGTCATGATAGACAACTTTTATAGACCCATAACTCACAAAAATTTGAATGAGTAATTTAGAACTTCCTAACAGAGAAGCTCAAGACAGGAGAACTCTGTAGAACTATGTCAAATACTTAAAGATGAATTAATACCCAGTCTTCTCGAAACCTTCCAGTAGTTCATGAGGAAAAGTGCTTTGAAACTCATTTCACAAGACCAGAATTACTTTGTGATCAAAGCCAGACAAACACATTATAAGAAAAGAATATTACATACCAATATTGATGATGAATATTAATGAAAAATTCTATGAAAATATTAGCAAAACTGAGTTCATCATCAGATTAAAAAGATTATACAAGATGACAAAATGGAATCTATTTCTAGAAATGCAAGAATTATGCAAAATATAAACTATACCATATAAAATATACCATATCAATGTAATTGAGGACAAGAACAAGATTATCTCAATTGATACAAATAAAGGATGTTCAAAGTCAATATCCTTGCACAATAAAATGCTTCAGAAATCAGGAATAAGAGGAAAGTATCTCAGCCTACTGAAAGTTGTGAAGATGCAACAATGACACTTGTTACTCTTTGTAAACAATATATTCTAATAAAACATACATTGCTATCAAATCAAAATACTATCACATTTTTATACACATCCCATAGTAACCTCAAAGGAAAATTTACAGTAAGTAGACAAGATAAAAAGAGAAAGAATTTCCATCAAATCATTATAAAAATAATCAACAAAGGAAATAAAAATACGCATAAACAAATATAAAACAACAAGTTGGTAATAGTAAATCCTTACATATCAGTAATTACTTTAAATGTCAATTAATTAACCCCTCCATCTAAATGCTGAGTAGATTTTTTAAACTGCAAGATTTTTTAAACTGGTTGAAAGTAATGGTAGGAAAAAAGATATTGCAGGCAAATGATAATCAAAAGTTAAAAACTGTTGCTAGAGACAATTGAGGTCAATAAATAATCTTAAATGACCAAATAGACATGAATATATAACAATTGTAAATATTTATGCTCCTGACATCAACATCTAAATATATACAACAAATACTGACATTTATGAATGGAGAAATTGACAGCAATGCAATAATGGTGGGAGAACTTAATACCTCTCTTTCAATCATGGATAGAACATTCAGGCAGAAAATCAATAAGGGAACAGCTGCCCTGAGCAAAACTATCAACCAAATAGATCTAATACATACAGAAGATTCCATCCAGCAGCAGCAGAACACATACTCTTTTCAAGTACATAGAAACCTTCTCCATGATAGATCATAGATTAGTTCACAAAACAAGTCTTAACAAATGTAAGAAGATTTAAATTATAGTAAATATTTTCCCCGATAACAGAAATGAAACTAGAAATCAATAACAGAAAGAATTCACAGAAATATAGGAATCAAGCAATACACACTTGACCTACCATTACATAAAACAGAAACAAAAGGAAAATTAAAGGATAGCTTGAAACAAAAATAAATTAAAACATCAAGATTTTGGGAGGCATAAAACATCATTCAGGAGTTTTATAATGATATTTACCTACATTAATCTTAATTTCACAATCTAGCATTACACTGAAGGAAATAGAAGAAAGAACAAACTAAACATAAATTTAGCAGAAGGAGGAAAATGATAAAGATTAGAGCACAAAAAATGAAACAATGGAAAAGCAATAGAGAAAAATCAATAAAATGGAGTTGATTTTCTAAAAACTATAAAATCAACAGATTCTTATTAGACTAACAAAAAGAGAATAGTCAGATAAGCTAGAGACAAAATTTGATGACAGAGCCAGGTGGCTTACACCTGAATTCCTAGCTACTCAGAAGACTGAGAGTTCAGAGAATCTGTGTCTTGAAGCCAGCCTAGGCAGGAAAGTCTATGACACCCAATTAACCACCCAAAACATGTAAGTAGAGATGTGGCTCAAGTGACAAAATGCCAGCCTTGAGTGTAAAAGCTATGAGACAGTGCTCAAGCTATGAGTTTAAGCCTCAGGATTAGCGCGTGCATGCACCCCCCCCACCCACATAAACACACGCGCACACACACACACACACACACACACACACACACACAGATGACACCGAAATTAAAAAGATTATAGGGGGTTATTATAAACAATCACACAATGAAAAATCAAATAACCTATAACAAGTGGATAAATTCCTGGACATAAAACCAAGCTTCAATCAGAAAGAATTAGAATATCTCAACAAATTAACAATGAGCATGGAGATTGTCAGTAATGAAAAAGATTGTTACTGGATTATTATCATCTGGCCAGGAACCAGGTGTATTCAGAGCTGAACTCTCCATTACAAAATGCATACTAACCTTTCTTAATTGACCAAAACAAAGAGGGCATTCTTCTAAATTTATTTCAGGAGGCTAATAATGGTGATATCCCCAAACCAGAAACAACATAGGAAAAGAGAGCTATAGACCAATATCCCCAATAAATGTTGATGCAAATTTTACAATAAAATACTAGTAGGCTGAATTCAGCCACAAGTTAAAATATTCATATAGCACACCAAAGCAGGATTTAGCCCTGGCACGAGGTATGAACATCAATCAATGTGATACAAGATAACAAAATGAAAGACAAAAAAATACTCATCTGTTGATGTACTCACCTTAGTTGAAGTAGCACAAATGTTTGACAAAATCCAACATTCTGTCATAATAGAAATCCTCAACAAAATATTTTTTTGGTTGGTCATGGGGCTTGAACAACAAAATAGTTTTTAAAAGAACTTATTTCAACAATGGCCGTATATGAATAATCTGATGCTACCACCAAAATCACTTTGGAAAATTTAAAGTTTTACCTCTAAGAATTGTAACAAGGCAAGGATTTCTTCTCATGTGACTGATATTCAATTCGTTAGATGTCCTAGCCAAAGAAATCAGGCAACAGGAAGAAATATAAAACATACAAGTCATAAATAACAATATAAATTATCTGTCAGAAATGTCTTCTGTATATATGTAGGAAAGCCTAGACAATACAAAACTTTTAAATGAATTCAGTAAAGGTTCTGAATATAAAACCATGCAAAATCAGTTAAGTTAGCATATACTAAAACTGAACTACTTAAAATGAGAAAACAAGCTTATTTATATTAGTAATGACATAATGAAAAGATGAAATGATTCAAAAGTAAAAGACTTATGCACTGAAAATTTAAAAACAGTGATGCAGAAGATTTTAAAAGATAGAAATAAATGGAAAGATCTCCCATGCATGCAAATCAGAAGAAAAATGTTTAAAAGCCCTTACTACCATATATATCCTGTTAAAATCCAATGGGCATTTTTACAGAAGTGTAAAAAAAAACCAAACAAACCTAAATCTATATGGAACTAAAAGTCCAAGAACAGCCAAAATAATCTAAACTAAGAATAAAGCTGCAGATATAAAAATCCCCGACATCAAATTATATAACAAAAGTCATTATTTTAAAATATAGCATGTCACAGGCATACAACAGATTTTTATATCAATGGAATGAAACAGAAAGCAGACATGAACTCATGCATTTATAATCAGCTGTTCTTTGACACGGATTCCAAGACCACAATGCATTAAACTGCAGAGCTTCTGCATGGCAAAAGACATAGCTAGCAAGATCAATAGAAAGCCCATAGATTGGGAGAAGATCTTCACTAGTTGTACAACAGACAAGGGCTTCATATCAAAAATATCCCTAGAGGGGCTGGGAATATGGCCTAGTGGCAAGAGTGCTTACCTCTATACATGAGGCCCTGGGTTTGATTCCTCAGCACCACAAATACAGAAAATGGCCAGAAGTGGCTCTGTGGCTCAAGTGGCAGAGTGCTAGCCTTGAGCAAAAAAGAAGCCAGGGACAGTGCTCAGGCCCTGAGTTCACGGCCTAGGACTGGCCAATAAATAAATAAATAAATAAATAAATATATATATATATATATATGCCTAGAGTTCAAAAAATTAAAGCCCCTAAAAACAAATCCTCAAAGAAACAACCACCCCATTAAAAAGTGGGCTAAAGATTAAAAAGAGACTTCTCTAGAGAGGAAATAAGAATGGCCAATAGAAATGTTCAACATCTCTGGCTATGAAAGAAATGCAAATCAAAACAACATTGAGATTCTACTTTATCCCAGTTACAATGGCCATTATCAAGAAAACGAACAATAACAGATGCTGGCAGGGATGTGGCCAGAAAGGAATGCTACTACACTGTTCGTAGAAATGTGAACTTTTTCCATCACTCTGGAAAGCAATATGGAGGTTCCTCAAAAGACTTAATATAGAGCTTCCCTATGACCCAGGAATGCCACTCCTGTGCACTTATCCATTACAATACAAGCAAGGCCATACTAAAGCTACCAGAACAACCATGTGCATTGCATCATTGTTTACCATAGACAAGATATGAAACCAACCCAGTTGCCCCTCAGTGGATGAATAAATAGGAAAATATGGTATGTATACACAATAGAATTCTACTTGTCCATCAGAAAGTACCTCATTCTTTTTATTTATTTATTTATTTTTTGCCAGTCCTGGGCCTTGGACTCAGGGCCTGAGCACTGTCCCTGGCTTCTTCCCGCTCAAGGCTAGCACTCTGCCACTTGAGCCACAGCGCCGCTTCTGGCCGTTTTCTGTATATGTGGTGCTGGGGAATCGAACCTAGGGCCTCGTGTATCCGAGGCAGGCACTCTTGCCTCTAGGCTATATCCCCAGCCCCCTCATTCTTTTTATAAAAGCTAGAAATGAAAATGTCAGGTTAATCTCTATATTACTATTCTACTAAGAAAAAGTACACAATCTAAGAAAAAAGTTAAAAAGTAAAATAAAAGAGCACACGATCAAAGTATATGTTTTTCCAAAGAGAGCCTAAAAATGTAAAAGAAGTACCTAGTTACCTGCAAGCCATAGTATATTTGGGCTAAAAACTATTTTCAAATAGCATAAACTAATCTAAAGTCAATTAACATACATATATATATTAGATATTTTGAGAGTAGTTCAAGCATCTAAAAGACCCCAAATAGCAAAAACAATCCTAAGCAGGAAGAACAGTGCTGGAGGAATTTCAATACCAAACTTCAAGCTGTATTACAAAGCTATAGTAATAAAAACAGCTTGATATTGGCACAAGAACAGGCCTGAGGACCAATGTAATAGAACTGGAGATCCAGAAATGAACCCACAGAACTATGGCTGCTTAATCTTTGATAAAGGAGCTAAAAAAATAGGATGGAAGAAAGACAGCCTCTTCAACAAATGTTGCTGGCAAAATTGGTTCAACACCTGTAACAACCTAAAACTAGATCTTTATATAGCTAGGATTACAGGTGTAATCTAGGTGTAGCTAGGATTACAGGTGTAAGCCACCTGGCTCTGTCATCAACTTTTGTCTCTAGCTTATCTGACTATTCTTTTTGTTAGTCTAGTAAGAATCTGTTGATTTTATAGTTTTTAGAAAATCGACTCCAAAATCAATTCCAAATGGATCAAAGGCCTTGAGGTAAAATCAGATACCCTGAAAATATTGCAGGAAGGACTAGGAGAAACACTTGGGCTCCTTGGTCGAAACAGGATGAAACTTTCTTAATAGAGGCCCAGAAACACAGCAAATCAAAGAAAGGTTGGACAAATAGGATTGCATTGAACTGCTGAGCTTCTGCATGGCAAAGAACATAGCTTGCAAGATAAATAGAAAGCCCACAGGTTGGGTGAAGATCTTCACTGGCCATACAACGGACAAGGGCCTCATATCTAAAATATACATAGAACTCAAAAAATTGAGTTCCCCCCAAACAAATCCTCAAAGAAACAACTGCCCCCTTAATAAATGGGCTAAAAACCTAAAAAGAGACTTCTCTGAAAAGGAAATGAGAATGGCCAAGAGGCACTGGCCATAAAAGAAATGCAAATCAAAACATTGAGATTCCACCTTACATTTCACTTTTTAGAAATGTATGCTAATAAAACTTTATCTTATATAATTTGTCAAATTGATTAAATTGAAGACCCACATTATTAGATAACTTCCATGTTGAAATGTTTTGTAAAGTGGAATACATCAAACTAAAAGTCTCATACCCAAATATATAAAGAATATATGCAATTTATTTCCAGAAATAGAAATAATTAGGTTCAAAAATAGATAAACAACCAGAATAGAACCTTTTCCAAAGAAGAAAATCACGGGAGGTGAACATGATGGAAGAGTTTAAAGCTTTCTCCATTTGAGTCCAATGAATTAGGCAGCTAATAAATGAGAGACTAAATTTGGGAAAGAGAAAGAAGAGAATAACACAGGGAACCACAAAAGAGGGACAGAATAGCTGAAAAGCATGGAGAAACAGAACACTAAAGGCAACACTAAAATATGAGACCATCTTCAGCTCCAGACCTGACTTCTTGGGAAGAGGGTGAAGGGAAAGCTGAAGTTTCTACCAAGAGGTAAGCTAGGTCACCTTGACAAACAGACCACACCTCCTACTGTTGTAAACCCAATGCAGGGATTTGGCAGGACAGCCACTCCCCTTGTATGACAGACTAACATTACACAAGAAAGTTTTTCACTTCCCATACCTCAGAGAGCTTTAGCAAGGTTCCATCTTAAGAGTGGCTCTACTATTCAAGACTGAGCTACACAATGTTCTTAAGGGGAAAAAAAGAGCAAGCTGCAATAAAATTTACACTAAAAAGAAAAATGACTTATGTAACTGTAACCCCTTTGTGCATCACCTTTATAATAAAAAAATTTCAATTTAAAAAGAATAATTGTAACTCAAGGAGTCTCAAGCAATCCAACCAGAGTATCTGGGTGGAAGATTGCCACAGTGGGAAATACTGGGGTTGGGGAAGGGCTGGCCCCGACACATTGAGACATTTAAGCACCCACCAGCTATGGCAGTGAAGGGTATGGTGATCAACAAGTCTCTCCTCCCTTACAAGAGAAAATCCCATTGTCTAAGAATCACAGTTGAAATAAAGCACCAACTCCATGGTTGGGCAGAGCCCTCAGGTTCCAAAAGCTGCTAGCTGATTGTAGGTTTGCTGCCAGATGGGGCTGAGAGCTCTGAGCACAAGACCTAGGGTTCACTCAGTTTCCTCAGCTTCCTCACTCCCACAGGCAAGTGAACTGTTGGGCAGGATCTAAAAGCACTGGAACTCTGAAGGCAGAGTCTATTGAGTCCTTCAGTACTCCATCACATTGCATAAGTCAATGTTCTGTTTGAGCCTCCTACTACCCCAACCCATTCAGATGACACCTGCAGTCTCAGACACTGTCACTGAGGGCCCTAGTTGGGATCCTCTGTGCAGCAAATGAGAACCTGCCTGGTACATAGACTACAAAGTCCCCTGTAGCCAGCAGTACCTTCTGGTACACAAAGAAGGAAAGATTCTAAGGTGAAAGCAGCAAAGAATCAGCCAACCAAGCAATAGCTCAAGGGTCTGAGTTCAAACTCCAATACACACCACACACACACACACACACACACACACACACACACACACACACACACACACATCACTACGCTGCTTTCAAATTTGATTGTATCATTTTTCACTCTCATCGGTGTTTAACCAAAGTTCCTGTTGCTCTGAAGCACTGATTTTTAAAATTTTTGCCCACTGTGTTGGGCACTGGTACCTCACACCTGTAATCCTAGCTACTCACCACGCTGAGATCTGAGGATTATGGTTTGAAGCCAGCCTGGGTAGGAAAGTCCATGAGACTCTTAACTCCAGTTAATCATAGAAAAAGCCTGAAGTGTTACTGTGGCCAATTGGCAATGTGCTAATCTTGAGCATAAAGAGCTCCAGGCAGCATCCCATCCTAGAGTTCCAGCCCCAGGACCTGCAAAAAAAAATCACCCATTCGAATAGTTGTATAATGGTATCTTACTGTGATTTTTAACTTGTTACTATAAGGTTCACAGGAAAGGAAACCTGCCACATGGTTCAGACAGACAAGAGTTTATTGGGGGGGAGAGCAAAGCCCAAACAAGGTGGAGGCATTGGGAGACAGAGGGGAAGGAAGAAGAAAAGAAAAAGAGAAAAAGAAAGCAAGAGAGAGTAAGAGAGAAAAGGAAAGAGAGTGAGGACGTGTTGAGCCAGATTATATAGGAAAAGGTGGGAGATCTGGCCAGGTAGATTGGATGTGACCTCAGAGAAGGAGGAGGTTACTGCCTCCAGGTGTGTCAGTTACTAGGTAACGCAGGTACTGGGTGCAGACTTAAACAGGTGGGGGACATCTGCATGAAGCCTTCCTGGGGGTGGACCTTATCATGGTAAACATATTTCATCAATTTTAAGCTTTCATTTACACTCTCATGTTAATGTTCATATTTTGTCTATTTTCTTTCTTTTTTTTGCCAGTCCTGGGGCTTGAACTCAGGGCCTGAGCACTGTCCCTGGCTTCTTTTTGCTCAAGGCTAGCACTCTACCACTTGAGCCACAGCGCCACTTCTGGCTTTTTCTATATATGTGGTGCTGAGGAATCAAACCCAGGGCTTCATGTATGCGAGGCAAGCACTCTTGCCACTAGGCAATATTATTGTTGTTGATTTTGAAGCTTGAACTTGGCCTGGGCAGTGACCCTGAGCTTCTTTTGCTCAAGGCTAGCCCTGTACCACTTTGTACCACAGTGCTACGTCTGGTTTTCTCATAGTTTATTGGAATTACAAGCTTCACAGACTTTCCTGCCTGGGCTGGTTTTGAATTGTGATCCTCAGATCTCAGCTTCCTAAGTAGCTAGGATTACAGGTGTGAGCCATTGGCACCTGGCCTGATATATTTTTTTGTAAAAAGCAAAGATTATAAATGAAAATATAAAACATGATTCCCTATATGCCTCCTTAAAAATGATCTCAAACAGAAATAACAGATGTGAAGAAATCTTGAAAGTGATTCATTTATAATAGTTGATTATCAAGGGTTTTTTCCTTGTGTTTTTGTTTATTTACATTTAATCTTAGAGAATGTGTACAATACACACAAAAAGGTAAGTAACAGAGCATGCTACTTTTTCTATTCAAACTTTAAATGGAGTACAAAATTCAGCTTTTCAGTCACATACCCATGGCTCATGCCTGTAGTCCTAGCTATTCAGGATGTTGAGATCTGGAGGATCATGATTCAAGGCAAGCCCTGGCAAAAAATCTGAGACTCCATCTCTAAAATAACCAGCAAAAATCCAGACTGGAAGTGTAGTTTAAGTGGTAGGATGTCAGCCTAACAAAAATGACACTCTGAATTCAAGACCCAGTATCAACAAACACACACACACACACACACACACACACACACACACACACACACACTCGAGCATTTCTGAGGGAAAGATCTTGAGGGTGTTCCCTCAGGAACTCTAAGCTTTTACAACTACTTCATTTCTACTTCCTCAGAGATATTTCACTAGATGAAGTCTTCTTATATGTATTTGTGTCTTCCTTGTGTTCTGCTCTTTCTATTCTTACTTTCTTTTCCTCCTCCTTCTTTTGTTCTCAGCCAACTAAGACCTTATTACATTTGGATTAAGAATTGAGGAAGTGGAGATACTGATATCTAATTTAAGGGCTTAAGTTGTCCTGTCGTAATAAACTTATAGCCAAACCATGACTGTGTAAGCTGTTACCACCCAGAAATGTCTTTGTATATTTTCTAAATAATCTAGCTACATCGACAGTGTTTTTGTATGTTTTTCTAGTACAGGTTTCATTTTTTTGTTTGAATTTTTAGCTTTCTACATCCCAGCCTTTTCGAGGCAAGCCCTGTCTCAGCCTTTTCTATTAGCGTCTTGATAAACCTTTGAAAAACATTTTCCATTACAACTTCCCACCACTGCAATCATGGAGGCCATATTCTTCTTTTATTGATATTGCATAGACAGGTCATTTATATAAACCTAAATTAGGCAGATAGCACTTTCTAGAATTCTCAGTCTGACCGCACACATTTTTTGAAGATTAGATAAACTATATAGATAGTGGTGGTGTTCAAACCAGATTTTTCCTGTGGTAATCTTCGTTAAGATTCTCACTACCGCCAGGCCCTGGTGGCTCATGCTGGTAATCCTAGCTACTCAGGAGGCTGAGATCTGAGGATCGCACTTTGAAGCCACTATGGGTAGAAAAGTCTGTAAGACTTTTATCTCCAATTAATCACAGAAAAGGCCAGAAGTGGTGCTGTGGCTCAATAGGACTAGCCTTGAGAAAAAGTTGCTCAGGAATAGCACCTAAGCCTAGAGTTTGAGCCCCAAGTTTGGAAAAAAATGATTCCAACTACCAACTTTCAGGAGTGCTATTGATTCCTGGTTATTTTCAAAGCAGCCCTCCAGTCACCCATCAATTTCTTGGTAATATTTTTTTTCTTAAAATGTTCATGGTTTATTTTTATTGCATGCAGTCAGGAATATGAACTGATAAAATGTCTTCATTCTAATTTACACATTAAAACTAGTGCAATAACAATTTTCATGCTCTCTCCCTTCTCAGCTATTCAATATTATCACAGAGTGTATTAAGAATTAAATGGTATTACTGAGTATAACACTTAGTTACCCAGTTCTAACTTATGGCAACAATAAAAGTCTCATTGTTTGTAAGTTTCTAACATTCAGACCTGGAAGGTTATGCCTTGTTAAAATTTTTGTATGTTAGTACTAGAGCTTGAACTTGGGGTATGGGTGCTGTTCCTGAGCTTTTTTGCTCTGCCACTTTGAGCCACAGCACCACTTCTGGTTCTCTGGTGGTTAACTGGAGAAAAGAGTCTCATGGATTTTTCCTGCATGGGCTGGCTTTGAACATTGATCCTCAGATCTCATCCTCCTGATTGGCTAGGTGTGAGTCACTGGTGCCCAGCTAAGGTTTGGCCTTTTTATTCACTTCTATACTCTAGTTTTAAGTCTATTTGAAAATTCAAATTTATTTCTAATTTCCCCCCTCCATAATAGAAATAATTATTCTACAATTTCATGGTCTGTTATTATCATTACTAATATTTTTTTCAAACTACAGTTGTTAAGAATATAGTTTCCAGAACAAGACACTCAATATTTGAATAACATTTATATCACTAGCTATGTGGATTTGATTAAGTCACTTAATTTATCTGTGTTTTAGTTTGTTCAATTATAAAATTTTAGTGACAATAATAGTATCTACTGTTATGTTGTTATGAAGATGTAATGTAAAGTCCTTAAAATTGTAGACATTATGTAATAAATGTTATATAGCTTATTATCATCCAGTTAGTATTAATATATAAAACCTGTATTAGTGTATATTGTGGAAATCTCAATCATGCCAGTTACAGCTTTCCATAAATAGCACTAGACCAGAGTTAAAAAATTATGGAAGTAGCTGAACACTGGTGGCTTAGCCTATAATCCTAGCTACTCTGAGGATTTCAGTTCAGAACCAGCCCATCCCAGGCAGACATGGAAAGACATTTTTCTCCAATTAATGAGCAAAAATCTGGAACTGAAGGCATGGCTCAAGTGGCAGAGTCACAACTGTAAGCAGAAAACTGTATGAGTGCTCTAGACCCCAAGTTTAAGCTCTAGTAGACATTATAAAAAGATTATAGGATTACCCTATAAAGGTGGCTGTTCCTCCTATTGGTGCATAATAAATACAAGAAGTTCACAGGGGCAGCTAAAATTGAAAAAATGTTCCATTGCCCAAACATTATTTCCCACTCCTCTCTAGAAGTGAAAATAGGGACTCCAAATCCAATAAAAGCAGCAGATTCAGGAAGAAACATCTTCCCTGCTAAGCCAGGGATTTATCAGAAAAGCAGAAGAATGCACATTCTTCTCAAGTGTACTTGGGACATTCTCCAGGATAAATCATACGTTAGGCTAAAAAATATCTTAATGAATTTAAGAAAATTGTATTACATCAGATATCTTTTTCTGACCCAAATGGTGTGAAATTAGAAATGAGTAATGAGGGAAATTGGAAAATCTGTAAATATATAGAAATTAAATAGTATATTCTTAAATACCAATTGGGTCAAAGAAGAAATCTCAACTTTTTCTGGACATAAATAAAATGGAAACACATATAACCTACCACGACTGAATCACAAAAAAAGAGAAATCTGAACACATATTAACAAGGAAGAAGATTAAATCAGTAGTAAAAATCCTCCTATTAAAGGAAAGTCCTGGTGCTGCAGGTCTAGGTCAGTGGTGGAGTACATGCCTAGCATATTTGAGGCCCTGATTACAATAAACCCCACTATCACAAACAGAAAAGACCTCAATTTGACTGCTTTCCTGTAGAATTTTAGCACAGATTTCTAAAGAGAACCAATACCAATCTCTTTCAAACTCTTCCAAAGATTCAAAGAAGAAGGAAGGTTTCCAACGTCATTTTACAAGAATAGCATTATTGTGATACTAACACCAGACAAAATTGAAGCCACAACCACAAACTAAGCCAAGTAGCACACTGGCAGACCTAGCTGTGCAATAAAGCCCACATTTGTCATAAGCCATAACTCTTAACCCTTGGTGTGACTGTGATAATTCTTGTGTGACAGGCCAGCACGGGAGAAAAAAAAGATATTTTAGTGGACTGAGCTACTCTGGAGCCTTGAAAACATAGTCAGATACAAAATCAGTACAGAAACCCAGTAGCTTTTCTATGTATCAATAACAAACAGGTTTAAAAATAGTATCAAGAAAACAATCCTATTCATAATAGTCTCAAATTACCTAGGAATAAACTTAACTAAGTAGGTGAAGGACTTCTAGAATGAAAACTATAAAATACTACAGGGAGAAATGGAAAAAGACATTTGAAGATGGAAAGCCCTCTCAGGTCCATGAATCAGCAGAATTAATAATATGAACATAGAAAGCAATCTGCAGATTCAATGCAATCCCCATCACATTTCTAATGGCATTATTCACAGAAATAGAAAATCAACCACAAAATTCAAAGGGAAACATAAAAGCAGTCCTGACCAAAATGAGCAATACCAGAGGTATCACAATAACAGACTTCAAATTATACCACAGAGCCTTAAGAACAAAGGTTACTAATACTGGTACAAAAACAAGAGTAGTAATGGAATGAAAGACCCCAAAACAGGTCCACATAGCAACATTTTTCTGATGTTTGACACAGGAACCAAAAAGTTATGTTGAAGATAAGACAGATTCTTTAGCAAATTGTGTTGGGAAAACTGTGTAACTAGAAAATTAGACAACTGGGAATTCAAATACCTATCTCATGTTGTACAAAAATCAATTCAAACTGCATATTTTATTATATTACTATAAGACCTGAGAATCTGAAACTACTGCAGGATAACATGGTAAAACACTTAAATATACATTTATATATAATATAATAATACATAATATAATAATATATTTCTGAATCGGACTCAAATAGCTCAGGCAATAAGAGCAAGAATTGACAACTGTGTTTGGGTGGAATTAAAAAGCTGAACAGCCACGTCAATACTTACTAGAATGAAGATATATCCTGCGGTATGACAGAAAATCCTAATACTGAAGTGGGACACCATGTTGACTGGAGCAGAGCCAGGAAAATGAACACAGCACAACAGGCCTGGCATAATGGTGTCTGGTCTGGTCTGACTCTTAAGTCTGGTCAGGTCCTGGGGACAGGATCACAGGAAACTGAAGAGTCTCCCAAGTTCAAGGCACAGGACTGACAGATCCAGTAATCTTGGTTCCCACCCCTGCCTCTAGGAATTCAGGCACACCCATCATCTGGGAGGTGAGACTTCCCCGGGGCCAAACAACATGAGATATATATTCTCTACCCATCTTCAAACTTTCTGTTTCCTAATATTTGCTTCATCAAATTATGAAACAATCGATGGATTAACCAACTGAGATTTCAGAACCCTCATGATCTAATGGCGTCTTAATAGTTGAATAAGCGTTGAAGATCAAGCCTTCAACACATGAGCCTTTTGGGGGACACTTTAAAGTCAAACCATAACAATTACTGTTTTGCAATATGGAGAATGTATCAATAAGCCAAGAAATCAGGGAAGCCCATAAACATTAAAAGAATGGAAGGAAACAGACTCTCCCCTGGAGAATTCAGGATGGAGTGTAGCCATACTGTCATCTGTGTTTTTATTCTGATCTTTCAGATTTCTGACCTTCAGAAGTATATGTAATACAACTATTTCAGTTTAATCCATTGGTTTTAACGTTTAAAGATGATTTGTTATGACATTAGCAGAAAACAAATATGCTCACACACAATTCAACACTGTGATTTCTGGCGGCAACTAGACTTATATCCAACATAAATATCCTCGGGGATTACTCTTTGTAGAAAGATAAAGCACTTTCAGATAGTCACACATGTGAATTCTTCAATGCAATGACAGGCACACTACCACCACTAGATTAATCTCATTTTCTTTAGTGCCTCACCTATGAATATGAATATCTATTCAAATATCAATGCATTCAAGGAAAGCCTTTAACAAGATAGATATAAAGCAGGATGAAAAACAAAACAAAGGAGAAACACAGAGGAATAAAATATGAAGCCTGAAGAAAAAATCTAATAAAAAAGCTATTTTAGACCAAGCTCTTGTGTCCTAACGAGAGACAACATAAAGTACTGTATCTATGGAACAAGAAAATATTTTTTAAGATGTAGAGATGAGAAATAAACATTGAGAGACCAAGAACTCTTATGAATAAAATATATGACAGCAGAAATTAATATAAACAGAAGAGGCAATATATGAAATTGAAGAAACCTTTCAAATAATTTACAGGAGTAACATTAGCAATGTGTTGCACTGTGTCCTCATTATTTTCATTGTAAAATCAAATAAATAAATATACGCCCAACAAAATAGCTTTCTGGTGTAACACTAAAAACCACTTTAAGGTCTTCAGTAACCAAGCAAACAGCCATCCAAGAAGAAGTCACACTCCTATATTAGAAGACTTCATGCCATCTTTGCTTGCCCATGTCATGCTGCCTCTTCCATATGATGTAGTAAAGTCAGGAGAAAGCTGTTTTATTACCATTTGCTTCACTGGGATGGAAAATAAAAGTGTAACTTGTTTGAAATGGTTCCATGTAGAATATGCTGTCTGAGAGCTGGTTGCTGGTGGCTCACGTCTCTAATCCTAAGCTTCTCAGTAGGCTGAGATCTGAGGATCACTATTTGAAACCATCCGGGGCAGAAAGTCCCCATGAGATGATATTTCCAATTAACCACCAGAAAACTGGAAGCAGAGCTGTGGCTAAAAGTGGTAGAGTGCTAGCCTTGAGCAAAAGAATTCAGGGACAGCACCAAGGCCCTGAGTTCAAGCGCTATCACTGAAAAAAAAAAGAATGTACTGTCTGAGAAACCAGTTTTTTTCTCTCAAAGCTCAGACAAAAGTAATGGAATATTTGAGATTTCAGGATAGAAGTCCAAAAGCATGATGGGTACTGCAGTTTTCCTGAAGATAGGGGAGTGCCTGATGGCAAAAAATTGTGGGCAGAAGAGTCAAACAGACTATATAGGGACCTCAGAAGAAGGAGTACTCTCAGGAAAATCATGATATTTAAGATCACCTGTCTTTGCTATTATGTGGCTTGCTTGTTAAATACAGGTTTAAGCCTGGTGGTATCAATAAAACGTACTCATTGTCTCTTTTCTAAAAATAAAATGAAATCACCTATCTTTATGAAGGAAATGGAGAAAGACATACACAAGTTGCAGGAAAATACATGACCAAAAAAGACCTAAAAAGACCTCAAATAAGCATGTAGAGATTTAAAAAAAACAAACCTTTATTTACACTATAGACAAATCATAAATACTAAAAACATGGCTTTTTCAGATGTTGAATATTCAACAATAAATTATAATATTTATGCAAGAAAATAAGAAAATATAACCCCAGTTTTCCTTTTTTTGTGTACAGGTGCTGGGGCTTGAATTCAGGGCCGGAATGCACTCTACCACTTGAGCCACCGCTTCACTTCCAGCTTTTTGGTGATTAATTGGAGATAAAACTTTGTTGCCCAGGCTGGCTTCAAACCATGATCTCAGCCTCCTAAATAGCTAGGATTACAGGAGTGAGCCACCAGTGCCTGGCTGTGAACTTTTTCTTAAACTATTTTTTTTTGTTTTAAAATAAAACCCTCCAGAGACGAATCCCAAGGAAACACAAACTTTAAAATAACTATTTAAGGGGCTGGGGATATGGCCTAGTGGCAAGAGTGCCTGCCTCATATACATGAGGCCCTGGGTTCGATTCCCCAGCACCACATATACAGAAAATGGCCAGAAGTGGCGCTGTGGCTCAAGTGGCAGAGTGCTAGCCTTGAGCAAAAAGAAGCCAGGGACAGTGCTCAGGCCCTGAGTCCAAGCCCCAGGACTGCCCCCCCCCAAAAAAAATAACTATTTAAAAGAAATATTCTCGAAGTGCTAAATGAGAACACAGAGAACCAAAGGAAACCAGGAAGATGAGATTAAAACAAGAATGATAAATGGGCATTTATCCAAAATATCACAAACAAGGTTACAGTAAAGCCACCAGCACAACCATGTCCAATTTGGTACTATTCACCATAGCTAAGGGATAGACTCAGCCCAGATGCCCCTTGGGGGATAAATGGATCAACAAAATGTGAATATATATATGAATACATATAATGGAATTTTACTCATTCATTATAAAGAATAATATTGTACCATTTGTAAAGAAATGGAAAGACTTCGAAAAATTATACTAAGTCAAGTAGGTCAGGCTCAGATAAAGGTTGCATGGTTTCCCTCATATGTGGAAGCTAGATTTAGCTTATAAACCCAAAAGTAAACCTGTTGAATGATATGTAAATGGTTACAAATGTATTAATAGAAACATGGTAGGTTAAAGGGAAAAATTGAATAGTATAATGCCTTAGAAAAGCAAAGGCAAAGTGCAGCAAAATAAAATACCAGGAAGTGGGTACTCAAAAGGGGTGGAATAGGATCAAGGGAAAGGAATGGACAAACGAAGAGAAGAGGGGGAAAGTGTAGTCAAGAATTCAATGTACAACCTACAAAATTACAAAGATTAGAGAAGAGACAGTTAGGGGAGGGATAGGTTAGAATGCTGAAAAGTGGCACTGATGAAGAAATAATGTAAACTGTTTAAGTGGGATAATTTAAAAATAAATCTTAATGGGAAATACCTAAACTCTGGATGTAGTAGATCACTATTAGCTTCTAATACTGCCCCATGAAGAGAATAACTACAGAGGATTCCTGTAAATCATGTAAACATCAAAACTTTCCATTTTCCCTTTTGAAGCATAAGCCTGCCCTCAACCCCCACTGCGATGGTTTATCCATGTTAGAGCCACCTTAACAGTGTATTATGTCCTCCACAGATGGAAGAAGGTTTGAAGACAGTTTGTGTTGATTGAAAGATAGGGCAGCATTGGGTTAGAACGTTCCAACAAATCATAATTAACTAATATGTCAATTAAAGCAGTCACAGAGACAAAATAGTAGCAATAAGGAAATGAGCCAAGTTATAATCTACTGTTTAATTTCCCTTCCTTGATCAAGGCAGATTACTTGCTACAAAAGGTATGCCCTGCATACCTGCACACCAATGGCTCACACCTGTAATCCCAAGCACTTGAGAAGCAGAGATCAAAAGGATTACAGTCAGCTCAGGTAAAAGGTGTGAGACCTTATCTGAAAAATAACTAAAGCATGAAAAGCTCAGGCATGGCTCAAATAGTACCTGCCTAGCAAATGCAAGGCCCTGGATTTAAACCCCATAACCATCAAAATATCAATTAAACTTACATTTATTTAGATTTATGGGTAATACAAAATTTTTCTGTTCAAAATAAAGGCAAAGTCAAAGCCCAACAAAATAATCACCAGAAAGGGTACTTGCAAGAGGTAGGGAGGGGGGTCAAAGGAAGATGGATGAAGAGAAGGGAGGAGAATGAAGTCAAGAATTCAATATATGTACTACAAAATTAAGAAAAGTAAGGGAAGGGGTGGATCTGGCAGGGTGTGTGAGAATGTTGAAAGGAGTTTTTTTTCTATTTATCAGAGAACAAGGTAAAACAATTTTTTCCTTTTGAAAAATTTTAAGATTGTTAATTTTAGCTCAGGTCTTTATTATTCATTTTCCCTTATTAATTTGGAGATGGGTTTATTCTTATTTTTAAGACCTTGATTAACAACAGGTTATTTATTTGAAATCTTCCTTATTTTTAAAATGTAATTATTACATATAAACTTTCTATGTTTATAGGATTAGTTATAAAATTCCCTCTTGAAACTGCTTTCATTTTATTCCCATATGTTCTATTTCATTTTTATTTTCATTTGATTAAAAAATTTCCCGGGGCTGGGGATATAGCCTAGCGGCAAGAGTGCCTGCCTCGGATACACGAGGCCCTAGGTTCGATTCCCCAGCACCACATATACAGAAAACGGCCAGAAGCGGCGCTGTGGCTCAAGTGGCAGAGTGCTAGCCTTGAGCGGGAAGAAGCCAGGGACAGTGCTCAGGCCCTGAGTCCAAGGCCCAGGACTGGCAAAAAAAAAAAAAAAAAAAAAAAAAAAAAAAAAAAAAAAAAAAAAATTTCCCCCCTTATTTTACCCACTGATCATAGAAATGTTTATTGTTCACACTCCATGTGTTTGTGTGTTTTTCACCAGTTTATCGTTTATTCAGTTTTTTCCCATAGTGGTCAAATAAAACACAAGAAATTATTCCAATTTTGTTGTACTACTTACAGACTTGATTTTCTGTCCTAAAATGTAGTCTATTTTGGAGGCTCCATGGGCAGCTGTTCAGTGGACTTAGATGTCTCGGAAGTGAACATTTTAAATCTCTTTAAATTTTTTTAAATTTTCATATTAATATATATTATTATCAAACTGAATTACAGAGAGGTTACAGTTCCATACATTGGGCATTGGATACATTTCTTGTACTGTTTGTTACCTTGTCCCTCATTCCCCCCTCCCCCTCCCCTTTTCCATTTCCTCCCTCCCCCATGAGTTGTTCAGTTCATTTACACCAAACAGTTTTGCAAGTATTGCTTTTGTAGTTGTTTGTCTTTTTTTACCCTGTGTCTCTCGATTTTGTTATTCCCTTCCAATTTCTGAGTTCTAATACCAGTATACCCGGTTTCGAATATACTCAGAGAAGATACAGAGATAGTATAGGTACAACCACAGGAAGGTGATACAAGAAGATCATCAATAATAGAGGCTACAGTTACATATGGAACGTTGAAAGTAATTACAACTGTGGTATAACAATCGTTTCCATAACATGGAGATCATTTCACGTAGCATTATCTTATGTGTTCATAAGGGCATAGCTATTGGGCTCCTGTGATCCTCTGCTGTGACTTGCCTAAACCTGTGCTAATAATTCCCTATAAGGGAGACCATAGAGTCTATGTTTCGTTGGGTCTTGCTCACTTCACTTAGTATAATTTTTTCCAAGTCCTTCCATTTCCTTACAAATGGGGCAATGTCATTCTTTCCGATAGAGGCATAAAATTCCATTGTGTATATGTACCACATTTTCCTGATTCATTTGTCTACTGAGGGGCATCTGGGTTGATTCCAGATTCTAGCTATGACAAATTGCGCTGCGATGAACATTGTTGTGCTGGTGGCTTTACTGTGATTTTGTGTTCTTTTGGATAGATAGCCAAAAGTGGGGTTGCTGGGTCATAGGGGAGTTCTATATTTAGCCTTCTGAGGAATCTCTATACTGCTTGCCAGAGTGGCTGAACCAGTTTACATTCCCACCAACAATGCAGTAGGGTTCCCTTTTGGCCACATCCCCTCCAACAATTGTTATTGTTAGGTTTCTTGATATATAACATTCTTACTGGGGTGAGATGGAATCTCAATGTTGTTGTGATTTGCATTTCTTTTATGGCCAGTGATGTAGAGCATTTTTTCATATGTCTCTTGGCCATTCTCATTTCCTCATCAGAGAAGTCTCTTTCTAAGTCTTTAGCCCACTTGATGAGGGGGCTATTTGTTCTTTGCGGTTTTGTTTTGGAGGAAGGTAATTTTTTTATTTCTGCATATATTTTAGATATGAGGCCTTTGTTCGTTGTATGTCTGGTAAAGATCTTGTCCCAACCTGTGGGCTTTCTGTTTATCTTGCTAGCTATGTCCTTTGCCGTGCAGAAGCTCTGCAGTTTGATGCAGTCCCATTTGTCCAACCTTTCTTTGATTTGTAGCCTTTCTGGGATTTGTTCAGGAAGTTCCGTCCTGTGCCAAGGAGGCCAAGTGTTTCTCCTACTCCTTCCTTTAGTGTTTTCAGGGTGTCTGTTTTGATTTCGAGGTCTCTGATCCATATGGAATTGATTTTGGTGCAGGGTGATATATAAGGATCTAGTTTTAGTTTGTTGCATGTGTTGAACCAGTTTTGCCAGCACCACTTGTTAAAGAGGCTATCTTTCTTCCAAACTATTGTTTTAGCTCCTTTGTCAAAGATTAAGTAGGCGTAGTTCTGTGGATTCATTTCTGGGTCTTCAATTCTGTTCCATTGGTCTTCAGGCCTGTTCCGGTGCCAATACCAAGCTGTTTTTATTACTATAGCTTTATAATACAGCTTGAAGTTGGGTATTGTAATTCCTCCAGCACCGTTCTTTCTGCTTAGGATTGTTTTTGCTATTCTAGGTCTTTTATTGTTCCATATGACTTTCAGGATTGCTTCCTCTATTTCATTAAAAAATGGTGTTGGGATATTAATAGGTATTGCATTGAATTTGTAGATAGCCTTTGGCAATATTGCCATTTTTATTATATTAATCCTGCCAATCCAGGAGCAAGGGAGGTTTTTCCATTTCCTTAGTTCTGACTTAATTTCGTTTTTCAAGCTTTTAATGTTCTCATCAATCAGGTCTTTCACTTCTTTGGTTAAGGCTATTCCTAGGTATTTTATGTTTTGGGGGGCTATTGCAAAAGGAGTTGCTTTCCTGATTTCAGCCTCGGTCTTCAGGTCGTTAGCATAGAGAAAGGCCGTTGATTTTTGAGGGTTTATTTTATATCCTGCAACTTTGCCAAAGTTTTGGATCAGCTCTAGTAGCTTGGGGGTAAAGTCTATGGGGTTCTTTAGGTATAGGATCATGACATCTGCGAAGAGAGAAAGTTTAACTTCATCTTTTCCTATTTGGATCCCTTTTATATTTTCTTCTTGCCTAATTGCTCTGGCTAGAAATTCTAGTACTATGTTGAAGAGCAGGGGAGAGAGTGGACATCCCTGTCTTGTTCCTGATTTTAAAGGGAATGGTTGAAGTTTTTCACCATTTAGAGTTATGCTTGCTGTTGGTTAGTCATAAACTGCCTTGATTATATTCAGGAATGTTCCCTGGAATCCCAGTTTGTCCAGGGCTTTTAGCATAAATGGGTACTAGATTTTACTGAACACTTTCTCCGCATCCAGTGATATAACCATGTGTTTCTTTACCTCGCTCCGGTTGATGTGGGGGATTACATTAATTGACTTGCATATATTAAGCCAACTTTTCATCCCTGGGATGAATCCAGTTTGATAGTGCTATATGATTTTTTTGATGGCCTGTTGAAGTCGATTGGCCAGAATTTTGTTGAGAATTTTTGTGTCTATGTTCATCAGGGAAATCGGTCTATAGTCCTCTTCCCGTGATGAATCCCTGCCTGGTTTTGGGATGAAGGTTAAACTAGCTTCATAGAATGTGTCTGGCAGTGAACATTCTCTTTCAATTTCACTGAAGAGTTTGAGAAATATTGGTGTGAGTTCTGTTTTGATGACCTTGTAGAATTCTTCTGTGAATCCGTCTGGACCTGGGCTTTTCTTGGTTGGGAGATCACTTATTGCCGTTTCTATTTCAATACTGGGTCTGTTTAGAAGGTTTAAATCATCATGGTTGAGTTTGGGGATATGAATTTTTTCTAAGAAATCATCCATTTCTTCCAAGTTCTTGAATTTGTTGGCATAATGCTTTGCAAAATAGTCCCTTATTATGGTCCAAATTTTGGTTGTTTCTGTGGTGATGTTACCTGTTTCATCTCTTATCTTGTTTATTTGAGTGTGCTGCCTTCATTTTTTGGTCAGGCTTGCTAGGGGTCTGTCTATCTTGTTGATTTTTTCAAAGAACCAACTCTTTATTTTGTTGATTCTTTCGATGGGTTTTTTTGTGGTCTCTAATTGATTTAATTCTGATTTGATTTGAATTATTTGCTTCTGTCTATTGACTTGGGGTTTGGCTTGTTGCTCTCTTTCAAGGAAATTTAGGTGCTTCCTTAAATGATTGAGCTGCGGTTTCCCCAGTTTGTTGATGTAGGCACTCAGAGATAGAAATTTTCCTCTGAGTTCTGCCTTTGCTGTGTCCCAAAGGAGCTGATACTTTGTGTTCTCATCTTGGTTGAGTTCCACAAACATTTAAATTTCTGTTTTAATTTCTTCAATGACCCACTGATGGTTCAGCAGTGTGTTGTTTAGTCTCCATGAACTGTAGGATTTTCTGTGGTGGCTGTTTGAGTTGAGCTCTAATTTTATTCCATTGTAGTCTGAGAGAATGCAGGGAATGGTTTTTATACTTCTGAATTTGCACAGATTTTCTTTGTGCCCTAAAATGTGAACTATTTTGGAGAATGTTCCATGTGCTGCTGAGAAGAATGTGTGTTCTGTTGTTGCTTGGTGGAATATTTTGTAGATGTCGATTAAGTCTAGTTGGTCTATGCAATTGTTTAGGTCTGTGGTTTCTTTGTTCAGTTTTTGGCGTTTTGATCTGTCCAGAGGTGATAGTGGAGTGTTAAAGTCCCCAACTATCAATGTGTTTGGGTCAATGAGTGTTTTTAGAATTAGTAGTGTTTGTTTGATGAAGTTGGGTGCTCCTGTATTTGGTGTGTAGATATTTAGTATGGTTATATATTCCTGTAGGAGAGATCCCTTTATTCATACATAGTAAAATTCTTTGTCTTTTCTTACCCTTTTTAATTTGAAGTCAATTTTGTCTGATACTAGGATTGCAACTCCAGCCTGCTTATGGGGGTCATTTGCTTGATAGATTTAATTCCAGCCTTTCACTTTTAGAAGATGTTTACTTTTGCTGGTTAGATGTGTCTCTGGTAGGTAGCAGAAAGATGGATCTTAATTTTTGATCCAACTTATGAGCCTATGTCGTTTGATTGGAGAATTAAGTCCATTAATGTTGAGAGTTAGGATTGAGAGCTGATCATTTGTTTGTTTCATTATACCCATCTTGTTAAAAGCTGAGACGTCCCATTGCTTGATCTTATATTCTGGTTTACTATTTAGTGTTCATTTCTCTGTCTGTATTGGGATCTTGATTATCTACCTGTATAGTACATCTTTGAGGATTTTTTGTAAAGGTGGTTTGGTGGAGATATATTGTTTCAGTTTTTCCTTACTGTGGAAGAGTTTTATTTGAGCTTCAGCTATGAATGAGAGTTTAGCTGGGTACACTATTCTTGGTTGGTAATTATTTTTATTTAGGGTTTGGCATACCTCATTCCAGGCTCTCCTTGCTTTCATGGTCTCTGCTGAGAAGTCTGGGGTAATTCTGATTGCTTTTCCTTTATATGTGATTGTTTTCTTCTCCCTAACAGCTTTAAGGAATCTTTCCTTGGACTCTACTGATCCTTTTTGATCACAATGTGATAGTGGGATGTCCTATTCTGGTCTGGTCGGTTTGCGGTTCTAAATGCTTCTTGTATCTGTATAGGCCTTTCCTTCTGGATATTTGGGAAGTTCTTGGCTAATATTCTGTTAAATAGGTTGCCTATTCCATTAACTTCCTTCTGCAGGTTTTCCTCAATACCTATTATCCTTAAATGGGGCTTTCTGATTGTATCTTGAATCTCCTGCAGCGATCTGTTTTGTCAGTTGGATTGGTTTTGTATTGCTTTTTTATCTTTGTCCATAGATTCTAGGGAATCTTCAGCTCCTGAGATTCGATCCTCTGCTTCAGTTAGTCAGGACTGTAGGCTAGCTACTTGATTTCGAATCTCTTTTCCATCTGACTAGTCTTTCCTGATGATTTCCATGTCATCTCTTAGGTCATGTATGGACTTCTTTACTTCATTAACTTCATTAATTTGGTTTTTAGTGCTGTCTCTCAAATCTTTTAGTTGGGTAGCTATCTTTTCATTTGACTCTTGAAGTTCATTTATCTTTCTATTTGTCAAGGCCATGAAATCGTCTATTACTTTAGGGAAGGATTGCTGTATTGATTCAAGCTTTTCATTTATCATGTTTATCAGTAGACTTTGTAGAGCATTTTGAGGGTTCTCTTCTATGTCTTTGATTGACTGCTCTGCTTCCTGCTTGTTTTGAGTGGGAGATAAGACTCCATTGTTTGCCATCTTTCTTGTGTTTCTTTTGCCCATTTGGATTGGGAATGCCAATCTACAAGCACCTGTGAGCACCGTTTAAGACCCAAAGCAGCCCTTACCAAGCACTGTTGTGTAAATCTTAGAAGTTCACAATTATGTACAGATACCTTGTATACCTGTCTATAAAATTAGATTTCGTGTTCCTAAAGAATACAATTTCAATATAACAACCAATCCTGAGCCCTGTATTCAGTAGTTACTTATTTACTGTTGCAACCCTATGAGCGATTCTTGTTCTTATATTAAGTTCTTTTTGGACTAGCTTTCTTTATGAACCCCTTTGATTCACTCAGATTAAGCAGGGATACCCTCTATCCAATAACCAGGATCAATGGAATCTGGAGGACCTTGAAGTGAGTCAGGAGGGTAAGTTAGCGGTAGTAAAGAGAATAGAGTAAAATATATGGGGAGGTGATGATTTTGGTTTAGTTTCAGTGATGTGGAAATGTGGAGGAGTGTGGAATCAGTAGAAAGAACAAGGTTAAAATGATAGACGATGGATAGTTAGCTATAAATAGTGGAGGTGTTATTTATAGGAAAGTAATTTTTAAAGAAAGAGAATGCAAAGAGAGAAATAAAGAAAAAAATACTGGAAGACAGATGCACATGACAGAGAAAAATTATTTTAAAAAATTGAAAGGGAAAAAAAACAGAAAAAAAACGAACAACAACAAAAAAGACTTGATAGAACCAACAGGTAAAAATGGAAAACAAAAACAAACCAATGACGTTTCAGAAATGAAAATATAAGTAAAAATTAAAAATAAAAAGCTTAAAAAACTTCTGAGGAAAAAAAAAAGTCTTCCTTCCTTGGGTGGTCTTTCTACAGTCTCTGGTTTCCTTGCGATGGTCTGTAGTCTATTTGCTGCTTGGCTGGTTTGACTTGCTTTCACCTCGCAGGGGGTGGATCTGCTTTGACCCTCTTCCCTTGTTAGTGAAATCCTGGGTTTCTGTTGTTCCCACAGCTTGCAGGTAACACTTTGGTGTCTTCTGTAGGTGTCGGACATGAAAAGTGTTCGGAACCGCGGCTCCTCCTGTTTGCTGTGGGGTGCTGCCTTTAACACCTGGCTTTGAATAGCCTGTGGACTCAGCAGGGCAGAGAGCCTCTGGTCTGGTTTACCCAGCTGAGAGTTGCTTGCCTGGGGGAGGTTCCTCCCTCCTGGGCTGGGCGGCCTTCTGGGCAGAGCTGGGTATGGAATTCAGCTCTGTTTCGGGCTGGGAATTGGGCTTCTAAACAGGACCGTTTATCTTTCTCAGGAACTGTTTGTTCTCCCGTAGGGCTGTTCTGTGCCACTGGTAGCTGCTCGCCGCTTTTGCTTTTAATTTAAGAATTCCCGCAGGCAGGGCGGGCACCTCTAGCTGAGCCGAGGCCCAGGACAAGCCCCCCGCCTGGCCAGCGGTCATTTTCCTGGGTGGAGTTGGCTCTCACTGGTAGGTCCCTCTTGCCCTTCTCAAAGATGGCCGCTTTGTCCTCCCTTTCCCCAGGTGGGATTTAACTCCAGTCTGGTCTGACCCTATGCTAGTGTCAAAGATGGCGCTTTGCTCTGGTGGTGCGGGAAGGGCTACCTCCCAAATCTGCTCTATGGGCACTAGTGAGAGTGTCTTTCATGGGGTACTCACGCTTTCTCTGCGATTTTGGCCCATCCGTGCTCAGCCTGTGACCTGCATCTGTCCATCGCTGTCTGGAGGATTTCTCCCTGGTCTCCGTTGAGTGCTTTAGCTGCGGTGAGCATGGGGTGCTGTGCCGGCGCCAGCACTGGCGTGGTGGCAGGATGCCGCCTGGAGCTCAAATCTGTGTTTTCAGGCGAGCAAAGTCGATTTTTCCTTCCTGGCCAGAATCCCTGTACTGTTAGAACCTACTCTGGCTATCTTTCTATGAGTAAAAATTTCTCTGGGATGGGAAAACTGTGATGTTGGAGGGAGCTCAGCTAGGGTTCTGCTGCTCCTCCGCTGTCTTCCCGGAAGTCCCTAAATCTCTTTAAAATTTTTAATTTTTAAATTTAATTTTTAGGTTCATGAAAATAAGGGAATTAATTCCCACAAAGAGAAGTAATTGGCCATAGACACACAGATTTTTTTTTTACTGAGATCTATATTATGTTTCATTCATCCATGTGTATGTTTTTATAAAAATTATGTTGTTTTGGTTATTATGACCCTTCAGTGTATCTTGAAATAAAATCTAGTACTCTTTTCATTGAAGATTGCTTTGGCACCTTGGGATCGGGATCTTTTGTGATTCCGTATGAATTTTGGGTTTCCCCCCTAGCTTTGTGAAGAATGTGACTGATATTTTGAGGAGGATTTCATCAGACCTGTGAATCATCATAAATTCTTCTAACCCATGAACATAAGTCTTTCCATTTGTTCTGTATTCTTCAATTTTTATCATCTGTGTTTTGTAATTTCATTGTAGAGGAACTTTTGCTTCCTTGACAGAATTTATTCCTAAGTGATTTTGGCAGCATTGGGGTTTGAAATCAGAGCCTCATGCTTTCTAGGCAGGTGCTCTACCCCTTGAACCACACTTCAAACCCTCCTAAGTGATTCTGTAGCTAGGCTATTTTTTAATTGTTGAAAATAGAATCACATTCACGATTTGTTGATCAGAGAATTTATGTATTGGTGTACAAAGAACTGCTTATTTTTCTACCTAGAAACTTTACTGAATATCCTTACCAGTTATAATGGTTGTGTTGGTAGAGTTATTAGGCCTTTCTAGATACAGAATCATCCTACTTATAAATGGGAATAATTTGACTTCCTCCTTTCCTGCTTATGCTTTTTCCCCCCACATTCATCATTGTCCTTACTGAAACTTGTAGTACTATATCGAATACAGCAGTAAGAGTGGACACTCATTCCGTGTCTTAGAAGAAATATTTTCAGCATTGTACATTGAATATGGTGGTGGTTGTGGGGCTATAATATATACAAATATGTGTATATATGCACAAATATACACATATACAATATGTAAATATGCTCATATATTATGTAGGTGTGTATATATGTAACTATGTAACATAATAAAGATATATATGTCACAATTCTTTATTAGGTTGAGATATGATTCGTGCATCTCTATACATCACAATAGCTTACTAGGTATGATTAATTTATACTTAATTTGTTTAGAGTTTTCACTATGAAGGAGTGTTGAATTTTCTCAAATGCCAAATAATAATATGATATTTATCCTTTCTGTTGATGCGATATATTATGTTTTTTGATTTCTCTATTTGTATATGGTGAATCAGCCTTGTGTCCCTGAGGTAAAACTAAATTGATCATGGTGTATGAGCTATTTAATATGATGCTATATTTGACTTGCTAGTATCTTGTTGAAAAATTTTGCATCTCTGTTCACTAGGGATATTGACCTATAATATTCTTTTCTTTATTTCTTTGTCTAATTTTGGTGATGTTGGCCTCAAAATATGAGTATAGCATGCTTGTATTCTTCTAATTCTTTTAAATAGTCTGAAAATAATTGAAATTTGTTCTCTGAAAGCATGGTTTGTGATAGTAAACTTTTCATAACCAATTCAATCTATTTTTTATTTGTCTGATCAGGTTTTCTATGCTGTCATATTTCAAGTTTGGTATGCCCTGTATGTCAAGAAATATGTCCATTTCTTCAAAATCTTCTAATTTATTAGCATATTGTCTTTTATAATGATCTGTCATAATCCTTTATATTTTTGTGGTGTGAATTATAATGTACTAGCAAAAATTCTTAGTACTGCTTTTTCTCTATCCTATAGGTTTTGTTATGGCTTATTTTCATCTCTACTCCTTTAAAGAAGCCTATAAATTTCTTTTTTTATTTCTTCAGTGGATCTAATCTCATTCCAAATTGTGTTGTTCAGTCTGGATATATTTCAATATGTTCTCATTTTTTCTATGGGCATCTAGATTTATTTCGTTGAAATAAGAAATACAGAATATGGTTTCTTTTAAAAATTTCATTATTGCTTTTTTGGTGTCCTAATATATAATCTTAAGAAAAATTCCTGTATTGATAAAACCAATTTATGATAAAAAAAAATGTGCGATTGTATGAAATGTTCTGTAAATATCCTAAAATTCAATTTGATATTTAATGTAATTTATAATTATAGTGTCATTAAACTATCATATTTTCTTTGGCTCACATTTTTTTCTTATTTATAGACTGGGCAGAGGGACTCATGCCTGTAGTCCCAGCTACTTGGGTGGCAGAGACAAGGATGATCTTAGTTCAAGGTCAGTCAGGGCAAAATATTAAAAAGACCTCAGTCTCAACAAATGAGCTTGGTATGTTGATGTATGTCTGTCATGTTAGCTATGAGGGGAGGCCATAGGTAAGAAAATCACAGTTTGAATCTGGCCCTGGGAAAAAAGCCATTACCTATGTAAAAATAACATAAAGTAAAATGGGCTGGAGGTATGGATAGAGTGGTAGAGTACTTGTCTAGCAATTGAAAAGCTCTGAGCTCAAACTCCAGGGCCACCAAAAAGAGAAAGAAAAAAAAACAAAGCCCACAAGTTTCTTCACAGCAGAGGAAACAATTAATGAGGTAAAAGGCAACTGACAAGCTAGGTACAGTGGTTTATGACTGCAACTCTAGCTACTCGAGGCTGAGATAAGATCATGGCTTGAGACTATTGCACAGAAATTTCATGACACTCCATCAGTGAGTGTGTGTGTTTGTGTGTGTGTGTGTGTGTTTGTGAACTAGGGCTTGAATTCAGAGCCTTCGTTCTTTTTTTTTCAAATTTTTATTATCAAACTGATGTACAGAGAGGTTACAGTTTCATACGTTAGGCATTGGATACATTACTTGTACTGTTTGTTACCTCGTCCCTCATACCCCTCTCCCTCCTCCCCCTTTCCCTTTCCCCCCATGAGGTGTTCAGTTCACTTAGATCAAACAGTATTGCAAGTATTGCTTTTGTAGTTGTTTTTCTTTGTTTACCCTGTGTCTCTTAATTTTGGGATTCCCTTTCAATTTCCTTGTTCTAATACAAGTATACATGGTTTCCAATATACTCAGATAAGATTACAGAGATAGTGTGGGTACAACCACAGGAAGGTGATACAAGAACATCATCAATAATAGAAGCTACAGATACACATGGGACGTTGAAAGTAGTTACAACTGTGATATAACAATTGTTTCCTTAACATGGGATTCATTTCACTTAGCATCATCTTATGTGTTCATAAGGGTATAGCTATTGGGCTCTTGTGATCCACTGCTGTGACTTGCCTAAACCTGTACTAATTATTCCCTATAAGGGAGACCATAGAGTCTATGTTTCGTTGGGTTGGGCTCACTTCACTTAGTATAATTTTTTCCAAGTCCTTCCATTTCCTTACAAATGGGGCAATGTCATTCTTTCTGATAGAGGCATAAAATTCCATTGTGTATATGTATCACATTTTCCTGATCCATCCGTCTACTGAGGGGCATCTGGGTTGGTTCCAGATTCTCGCTATGACAAATTGCGCTGCGATGAACATTGTTGTGCTGGTGGCTTTACTGTGATTTTGTGTTCTTTTGGATAGATAGCCAAAAGTGGGGTTGCTGGGTCATAGGGGAGTTCTATATTTAGCCTTCTGAGGAATCTCTATACTGCTTGCCAGAGTGGCTGAACCAGTTTACATTCCCACCAACAATGCAGTAGGGTTCCCTTTTGGCCACATCCCCTCCAACAATTGTTATTGTTAGGTTTCTTGATATATGACATTCTTACTGGGGTGAGATGGAATCTCAATGTTGTTTTGATTTGCATTTCTTTTATGGCCAGTGATGTAGAGCATTTTTTCATATGTCTCTTGGCCATTCTCATTTCCTCATCAGAGAAGTCTCTTTCTAAGTCTTTAGCCCACTTGATGAGGGGGCTATTTGTTCTTTGCGGTTTTGTTTTGGAGGAAGGTAATTTATTTTATTTCTGCATATATTTTAGAGATGAGGCCTTTGTCTGTTGAATGTCTGGTAAAGATCTTGTCCCAACCTGTGGGCTTTCTGTTTATCTTGCTAGCTATGTCCCTTGCCGTGCAGTAGCTCTGCAGTTTGATGGAGTCCAATTTGTCCAAACTTTCTTTGATTTGTAGCCTTTCTGGGTCTTTGTTAAGGAAGTTCCGTCCTGTGCCAAGGAGCCCAAGTGTTTCTCCGACTCCTTGCTTCAGTGTTTTCAGGGTGTCTGTTTTGATTTCAGGGTCTTTAATCCATTTGGAATTGATTTTGGTGCAGGGTGATATATAAGGATCTAGTTTTAGTTTGTTGTATGTGTTGAGTCAGTTTTGCCAGCACCACTTGTTAAAGAGGCTATGTTTCTTCCATACAATTGTTTTAGCTCCTTTATCAAAGATTAAGTAGGCGTAGTTCTGTGGGTTCATTTCTGGGTCTTCAATTCTGTTCTATTGGTCTTCAGGCCTGTTCCAGTGCCAATACCAAGCTGTTTTTATTACTATGGCTTTATAATACAGCTTGAAGTTGGGTATTGTAATTCCTCCAGCACTGTTCTTTCTGCTTAGGATTGTTTTTGCTATTCTAGGTCTTTTATTGTTCCATATGAATTTCTGGATTGCTTCCTCTATTTCATTAAAAAATGGTGTTGGGATATTAATGGGTATTGCATTGAATTTGTAGATAGCCTTTGGCAATATTGCCATTTTGATTATATTAATCCTCCCAATCCAGGAGCAAGGGAGGTTTTTCCATTTCCTTAGTTCTGACTTAATTTCGTTTTTCAAGCTTTTAAAGTTCTCATCAAAGAGGTCTTTCACTTCTTTGGTTAAGGTTATTCCTAGGTATTTTATGTTTTGGGGGGCTATTGCAAAAGGAGTTGCTTTCCTGATTTCAGCCTCGGTCTTCGGGTCATTAGCATAGAGAAAGGCCGTTGAGTTTTGAAGGTTTATTTTATAACCTGCAACTTTGCCAAAGTTTTGGATCAGCTCTAGTAGCTTGGGGGTAGAGTCTATGAGGTTCTTTAGGTATAGGATCATGTCATCTGCGAAGAGAGAAAGTTTAACTTCATCTTTTCCTATTTGGATCCCCTTTATATTTTCTTCTTGCCTAATTGCTCTGGCTAGGAATTCTAGTACTATGTTAAGGAGCAGGGAAGAGAGTGGACATCCCTGTCTTGTTCCTGATTTTAAAGGGAATGGCTTTAGTTTTTCACCATTCAGAGTTATGCTTGCTGTTGGCTTGTCATAACCTGCCTTGATTATATTCAGCAATGTTCCCTGGAATCCCAGTTTGTCCAGGGCTTTTAGCACAAATGGGTACTAGATTTTACTGAACACTTTCTCCGCATCCAGAGATAAAACCATGTGGTTCTCCAGAAAATTAAGGTGCTTCCTTAAATTACTGGGTTGCTGTTTCTCCAGTTTGTTGATGTATGTACTCAGAGATATAAATTTTCCTCTTAGTACTGCCTTTGCTGTGTTCCAAAGGAACTGGTACTTTGTATCCTCAATTTGGTTGAAGTCCATAAACATTTGAATTTCCGTTTTAATTTCTTCAATGACCCACTGATGGTTCAGCATTGTGTTGTTTAGTCTCCATGAATTGTAGGATTTTCTGTGGTGGCTGTTTGAGTTGAGCTCTAATTTTATTCCATTGTGGTCTGAGAGAATGCAGGGAATGGTTTTGATACTTCTGAATTTGTACAGATTTTCTTTGTCCCCTAAGATGTGATCTATTTTGTTGAATGTTCCATGTCCTGCGGAGAAGAATGTGTGTTCTGTTGTTGCTGGGTGGAAGATTCTGTAGATGTTGGTTAAGTCTAGTTGGTCTACGCAATTATTAAGATCTGTGGTTTCTTTGTTCAGTTTTTGGCGTGTTGATCTGTCCAGAGGTGATAGTGGAGTGTTAAAGTCCCCAAATATCAATGTGTTTGGGTCTATGAGTGTTTTTAGAGTCAGTAGTGTTTGTTTGATGAAGTTGGGTGCTCCTGCATTTGGTGTGTAGATATTTAGAATGGTTATATATTCCTGTAGGAGAGATCCCTTTACTAGTATGTAGTAGCCTTCTTTGTCTCTTCTTACCTTTTTAAATTTGAAGTCAATTTTGTCTGACACTAGGATTGCAACTTCAGCCTCCTTATGGGGGTCATTTGCTTGATAGATTTGATTCCAGCCTTACACTTTTAGAAGATGTTTACTTTTGCTGGATAGATGTGTCTCTTGGAGGCAGCAGAAAGATGGATCTTGATTTTTGATCCAACTTAGGAGCCTATGTCATATGATTGGAGAATTAAGTCCACTAATGTTGAGAGTTAGGATTGAGAGATGATCATTTGTTCCTTTCATTATCACTATCTTGCTCAAAGCTGTGTCTTCCCATTTCTTGATCTGATGTTTGCTATTTAGGGTTCATTTCTCTGTCTGCATTGGGATCTTGATTATTTTCCCTGTATAGTACATCTTTGAAGATTTTCTTTAAAGCTGGTTTGGTGGAGATATATTGTTTCAGTTTTTCATTACTGTGGAAAACTTTTATTTGACCTTCGGCTATGAATGAGAGTTTGGCTGGGTACAGAATTCTTAGTTGGTTGTTATTTTTATTTAGGGTTTGGTATACTTCCTTCCAGGCTCTCCTTGCTTTCATGGTCTCTGCTGAGAAGTCTGGGTAATTCTGATTGCTTTTCCTTTATATGTGATTGTTTTCTTCTCCCTGACAGCTTTAAGGATTCTTTCCTTGTTCTCTACTGATCCTGTTTTGATCACAATGTGACAGTGGGATGTCCTATTCTGGTCTGGTCGGTTTGGAGTTCTAAATGCTTCTTGTGTCTGTATAGGCCTTTCCTTCTGGATATTTGGGAAGTTCTCAGCTAATATTCTGTTAAATAGATTGCCTATCCCATTAACCTCTTTCTCCAAGTTTTCCTCAATACCTATTATCTTTAAATTGGGCTTCCTGATCATGTCTTGAATCTCCTGTAGCGATCTGTTTTGTTGATTGGACTGTATTTGTATTGATTTTTGATCCTTCTCCATAGAATCTAAGGAATCTTCAGCTCCTGAGATTCGATCCTCTGCTTCAGTTAGTCGGGACTGTAGGCTAGCTACTTGATTTCGAATCTCTTTTCCTTCTGACTGGTCTTTCCTGATGATTTCCAATGTCATCTCTTAGGTCTTGTATGGCCTTCTTTACTTCATTAACTTCATTACTTTGGTTTTGATTGTTGTCTCTCAAATCTTTAAGCTGGGTAGCTATCTTTTCATTTGACTCTTGAAGTTCATTTATCTTTCTATTTGTGGATGCCATGAAATTCTCCATTAATTTTTGCTTTGCCTCCTCACGCTCTAGAATAATTGACTGAAGAGATTCAAACTTTTCATTTATCATGTTTATCAGTAGACTTTGTAGAGCATTTTTGGGGTTCTCTTCTATGTCTTTGATTGACTGCTCTGCTTCCTGCTTGTTTTGAGTGGGGGATAAGACTTCATTGTTTGCCATCTTTCTTGTGTTCCTTCTGCCCATTTGAATTGGGAATGCCAGTCTACCAGCGCCTGTGAGCACCGTTTAAGACCCAAAGCAGCCCTTAGCAAGCACTGTTGTGTAGATCTTACAAGTTCACAATTATATACAGATCCCTTGTACACCTGTCTATAAAATTAGATTTGGTGTTCCTAAAGAATACAATTTCAATATAACAACTGATCCTGGGCCCTGTATTCAGTAGTTACTTATTTACTGTTACAACCCTATACGCAATTCTTATTTTTATATTAAGTTCTTTTAGGACTGGCTTTCTCTATGAACCCCTTTGTTTCACTCAGATTAAGCTGGGATACGATCTATCCAATAACCAGGAGTCAATGGAACCTGGAGGTCCAGGCAGTAAGTCAGGAGGGTAAGTTGGCAGTAGTAAAGAGAATAGAGTAAAATGTATTGGGGGGAGGGGGTGTTGGTGATTTTGGTTTAGTTTCAGTGACGTGGAAATGTGCAGAAGAGTAGAATCAGTAGAAAGAACAAGGTTAAAATGACAGACAATGGAGGGTTAGCAGAAAAGTCTGGAGGTGTTATTCATAGGAAAGTAATTTTTAAAGAAAGAGAACGCAGAGAGAGAAATAAAGTAAAAATACTGGAAGACAGATGCACAAAACAGAGAAAAATTATTTAAAAAAGAAAAAAAAGGAAAAAAGGCAGAAAGGGAACAACCCAAACAAACAAACGAACAAAAAAATTGATAAAACAAACTGGTAAAAATGGAAAACAAACAAACAGAAAAACCAATGACATTTCAGAAGTGAAAAAATTAAAAAGAAATTTTTTTTTTTAAAGTTTAAAAAAATGTTTGAAAAGATAAAAAAAAAAAAAATGGAGTCCTCTTTGTTTGGGAGGTCTTTCCCCAGTCTCTGGTTTCCTTGCAATGGTCTGCAGTCTATTTTCCTGATTGGCTGGTTTGACTTGATTTAGTTTGCAAGGGGTGAATCTGTTCTGACCCTTCTCCCCTGTTGGTGCAATCCTGGGTCTCTGTGGTTCGCACAGCTTGCAGGTAGGCCTTGGGCGTCCTCTGTAGATGGGGACTTGAGCAGTCTCGGGAACTGTGGCTCCTCTGTCTGCTGTGGGGCTTCTGCCTTTGATGCCTGGCTTTCAATAGGCGGTGGACTCAGCAGGGCGGGGCGCCTCTGGCCTGTTTTACCCCGCTGAGAGTTGCTTGCCTGGGGGACGCGGCCTCCTTGGCGGAGGTGGCTATGGAATGCAGCTCCGTTTTGGGCTGGGAATTGGGCTTCCTCTGTGACGGGACCATTTAGTTGTCCCAGGAACTGTTTGTTCCCCCGTCTGGTGTTTCTGTGCCCCCGGTAGCTGCTCGCAGCTTTTGCTTTAAATTTAGAAATTCCAGCGGGCAGAACGGGGCACCTCTGGCTAAGCCGAGGCCCAGGACTTGCCTCCCACCTGGGCAGGGGGCATTCTCCTGGGCGGAGCTGGCTCTCACTGTTCGGTCCCTCTTGCCCTTTTCAAAGATGGCTACTTTGACCTCGCTTTCCCCAGGCCCGCTTTAGTTCCAATCTGGTCTGACCCTATGCCAGTGGCAAAGATGGCGCTTTGCTCTGGCGGTGGGGGAAGGGCTGCCTTCCAGAAGCTGCTCTGTGGGCACGAGTGAGAATATCTTTCGTGGGGTACTCATGCTTTCTCTGTGATTTCAGGTCGTCTGTGCTCAGCCGCCGTCTGGAGTATTTCTCGCTGGTCTACGCTGTGTGCTTTAGCTGCGCGGAGTGCGGGTTGCTGTGCTGGGCGCTGGGCCGGCGCCGGCACTGGCGCGGCGGGGGGACGCCACCCAGAGCTCAAATCTGTGTTTTCAGATGAGCAAAGTCGATTTTTCCTTCCTGGCAAGAATCCCTGTACTGTTAGAACTTACTCTGGCTGTCTTTCTAGGAGTAAAAGTTTCTATGGGATGAGAAAACTGCGATGTCGGAGGGAGCTCAGCTAGGGCTCTGCTGCTCCTCCGCCATCTTCCCCTTGTTTTTTCTGGCTCATTATTTTAGTTTTGGTTCCTCATTCTTGGGCTTTACTGACTCAGGTCTTGTGGTGAGGTAGAGCCTCATGGTGGAGGGAGTATGTGGTAAAGGCTACTCTGGACAAGAAGGAGAGAGAGGAGGAGGAATAATAGGCCAGGGCCCAAGGACATACCTCCAGTGTCCGACTTTCTCTATCTATGTCATACCTTCTTTAAAGGTACCAGTACCTCCTCCAATAGCACCACCCACTGGGATGTCCAACTCATGAATTTATGAACTTGTTGAGGGGACACTTCATATCCTAACCACAACATTCCAGTCATAGCCCCATCTTCCCCAAAAGTTATGTCCATCTCATGATGCAAATGCAGGTAGTCCATCTCCAAGAACCTCCATAAATCTTAGCAGCTCCAGTTGCTAGTCAATATTTGTGTATGTTGCAATATAAGGTTAAAATGTGTTTGGAGATATTGAGGTTTGAACTCGGGCTTTGTGTTTGCTAATCAGGCACTTAAACACTCAAGCTACATTCCTAGACTCTTTTGCTTTAATAACTCTTCAAATACTGTTTCATGTTTTTGCTGTTTTTTGTTTTGTTTTGTTTTTTGCCTATGCCAGCCTGGACTGTAACCCTTCTATCTACACTTCCTGCATTGCTGGGATGATACCCACCAGGTTAAGCTTTAATTGGTTGAAATGAGTGTGTCAATTTTTTTTTTGCCTGGGTTGGCCTTGAATTATGTTCTTTCTGATCTCCATCTCCTGAGTAGCTATGATTATTTGCATGAACCACCACACTTGGAAGAATCCAATGGGAACAGGGAGAGGGGGATAAAGTTTTTCCAACATATTTTTAAAGAGAACATCCTTTCTCTATTGTGTATTCATTGTACTTTTATTGAAGATTAGTTGAGCATATGTGCCTGGGTTTATTTCTAGTTTCTAGTCTGTCCCACTAATGTACATGCCTGTCTTTTTCGTGTGTGTGTGTGTGTGTGAGAGAGAGAGTTGTGTGTGTGAGAGTGTGTGTGTGTGTATGTGTTCTGGGGCTTGAACTGTTTTGCTCATAGCCAGCATTCTACCACTTGAGCCTCATTTCCACTTCTTGATTTTTGGTATGCTTCCAGAATAATTTTTCATATTAAAGAATATGGTGGTTAACTGGAGGTAAGACCCTCTGGGATTTACTTTCCATCCTGGGTCAACTTCAAATCGCAATCGTCAGATCTCAGCCTTCTGAGTAGTTAGGCACTCACATATCTGTCTTTTTTTTATGGGAGTACCTTACTAACTTGATTACGTTAGCTTGAAATGATGTAATGTTTTGTATATAAAATACTAAGGAACTCTATATTAGCACTAATAAATTAGATAAAAATATTTCAAGGGGTCTGGGAATGTGGCTTAGTGGTAGAGTGCTTGCCTAGCATGCATGAAGCCCTAGGTTAAATTTTTCAGCACCACATATACAGAAAAAGCCAGAAGTGGCACTGTGGCTCAAGTTGTAGAGTGTTAGCCTTGAGCAAAAAAAATTCAAAATACAAGACCAATATGCAAAATATATTTCTGCTCAGTACCAACAGAAAAAGGTGAAATTAAACAATCAATTCTATTTACAATAGCACCATAAAGAGTTAAATACTTTAAAACTTTAAAATAATATATGTAAACTACTGCTGTGAAAGCTACAAGTTGTTGTTCAAAGAAGACCTAAATAAAAGGAAAAATAGCCCATGTTCTTAGATTGGAAAACTATGTAACCTTTCTGTACGTTGTCTTGACAATAAAATTAAATTTTAAAAAGACACACTAGTACATGAATTTGCTTATATGTTTTACACAAATCTAGCTTTTTATGTAATTCTTTTGATTATTGTTTGTAAGGATATGAAAGCTTTTAATCTGATTGGATCAAAGCTGAAGCCAGATTTCTCCTAGTGCTGAGCATGAGGCCGTTGGATTTTGTTTTTGATTTGTTGTTTTGGTTTTAGGATTTTTGTTTTATTTTTGTTGGTTGTAGGGCTTGAACTCAGAGCCTGGGCACTGTCCCTGAGTTTTTTTGCTCAAGGCTAGTGTTCTACCACTTTGAGACACAGCTCCACTTCCAGTGTTCTGGTGGTTAATTAGAGGTAGGGTCTCATGGATTTTCTTACCTGGGCTGACTTCAAACCACAATCCTCAGATCTCAGCCTCCTGAGCAGCCAGGATTACAGGCAGGAGCCACCAGTGTCTGGCTGGTTTTAGTTTTAATAGACAGTCTTGCCAGGAGAGCCAACCTGGCTCCAAACTCAAGATCCTCTTGCCTCAGCCTTCTGAGTGCTGGGATTATATTTCTGCCTCACTCCAGCTATCTTAACATGGACCTTTTGTGTCATATAAATAGCTCTCCACTTTGGTGCATAGGAGGTTATTTCTGAACCCTTTATAGGATAGGCTGAATAAATAATGACAAATTTAGTTTCAGATATCATTTCTATGAAGAATAACAGTGATTCATATCCTACAAAAATAAATTCTAGTAACCAAAGGCTTCTTGGTATTTCAATCTTTCTTAAATTGTCAAAGCTGCCTTGAGCTAAAAAGAGTGTGTGCATTACAATACTAACTGGTGTAAACTAGCCTATTACATATGCAGATGCTTCATTTTATTAGCTTTAGAAATTTTTCTAAAAAATTTTTTAATTATAAGTGATTCTAAAGATGCTTTTTCTTTTATATCAGTTTTTCTGATACTTGAATGTTAAGTGTTAACTCACAGCTTATAGTAGACAAGAGAATATTAAATACTTATCCCTGAGCACGGAAGGACACTTCAATTACAAAATTGTTCAGCATAGATTTGAGATTAATGGCAAAATCTTAACCACCACTCTCAAATCCAAAAGGAGGAAACTCCTAAAAGAAACCTCCAACCCTATTCAATAGTGGTCATTTGCAAGAGAAAGTTGAATACCCGTAGATGCTTTAAGTGTGTTTACAATATATTGGAAAAACAAATTATGAAAAAATAGATTCCGTATATTCTATACTGTGTTGAATTTTTTTAACCAGTCCCGGGGCTTCAACTCAAAGCCTGGGCACTGTCCCTGAGCCTCTCTGTGCTCAAGGCTAGTACTATACAACTTTAGCCACAACTCCACTTCCAGCTTTTTCCAAGTAGTTTATTGGAGATAAGAGTCTTGCGGACTTTCCTGCCCAGGCTGGCTTTGAACCGTGATCCACAGATCTAAGCCTTCTGAGTAGGTAGGATTAAAGGTGTGAGCCATCAGCAGTTGGCTTGAAATTCTAATTTATAGTAAAAATCTATAGAGAAAATGTGAGGGTTTTCTTTTCTACTTCAATATGCTAGATTCAGGTGTGTGTGTGTGTGTGTGTGTGTGTGTGTGTGTGTGTGTGTGTGTGTGTACGTGCACACACTGTGGCTTGAACTCAGAGCCTCCAGACGGCTAATCTTGCAGAAAGCTAGGGCTTTACCTTGAGTCATGCTTTCCAGTCTGGATTCTGCTGTTTCATTGGAGATGGACTGCACTTTTCCACCCCATCTGTCTTCAAATTTTCCTGGTCTCAGTCTCCTGAGTACCTAGGATTACAGGTGTAAGCCTATATATTTCAAAAATGCACTTATAAAAAGAAATAATAAAATGTCAAAGTCATCCAGGCTTTAGTGGTTCACACCTGTGGTCCTAGCTACTAAGGAAGCTGAAATCCAAGGATCGAGGTTCATAGTCAGCCCAGGCAGGAAGGAATATCCCAAAGGCTCTTATCTCCGGTTAAGCACCCAAATAATCAGAAATGAAGCTATGGCTTGAGTGGTAAAGTCCTAGCCTTGAGCAAAAAGGGGTTAGAGACCTGCTCAAGCCCCAGGATTGCCACCAAGTGTAAAGAACATTTCAATTCTACCAAACCTGAAAAATACTTGGACCAATTTCAGGTGAGTAGTGATATGTAAACATTTCTATACTTACTAGATAATGGAAACTTTAAAGAAGAAATATTTGAAAAGAGACCAAGAACATTATATGATGTGTCTGTATCTATAACATTAAATTCCACTAAAAAAACCACAAAAAACATCGTTCCTAGACATTCACAAAGATATTCCTAATAGAACTGATCATGTAAGGAAAAAATAGAAATCAATTTATACAAACTCAAAGAGAGTTTGGTGGTAGAAATTATAAGTTATCGCTGCGATTGAATATTATTTAACAGAATTGTAGGAGAATATTTAAAGATTTACAAAGATCGTTCCTAAGGAATGGTTAAAGCAAAATTATCCTCCAATGAAACAATGCATATCATATTATAAATATAAGAATGTAGATATGTATTTATTGAAATTTATAATGTAAAGGTATTTGGAATGGATAAAGGATTCTGATGGTTTTTACATTAACAATTCAAAACATTTCTATTATACTTATGCACAGTTTTTATATAAAGATAAAGGTTCAAAATAAATGAAGCCACAAAGTTTCCTTAGTATTGGCAAAGTGCAAAATGATTTTGGTAGCCAATGTAGGAAGTCATTCAAGTATCTAAGTCCTCACCCAATTCTGGCACACCTTAAGATTTAACTTTATGGACGATCATTTAATAATTGAATCTGCCCTCCTCCAAATTCCCAATAGCTCATACTCTTGGATACAAGTTTCATTTCAGCATCAATTGTTCAGGAAATGACCTTGAATGTCAGAAGGTTAATGCACATGAAAATACTGGTAGATTTGAAATGTAAAAAATACCCAGTGACAACCAAGATGTTCAACAGTGATGAACTTAAAGCATACAAAAGACAGACACACAAACACATACACATAGGCATGAATATATATGTACACCCATTCATACATCTATCTGCATAACCGTGTAGTCAATTGAATATTTACGGCCAGAGAAAATATTTTAAAAGTATCTTTAATGAGAGGGAATGAAGTTCAAGAGTATGTGTATATAAATACATACACACACACTAATGTGTTCAAAAGCAGATATAAAAAACAGTATGTACATTATAATATCCATATACGACATATGCATAAGAAAAATACTGAAGCAACAGGAAAAACATTTCAGGTAGTTTTTTTTGGAAAATACAAAGCACATACACATGAACAAGATTCTGGAAAGGATGAGTAGTCATTAGGATTGATATGAGATAGCACTAATATTCTTCTGTTAACTCGACTGCTTTGTAACGTTTTTCCTGCAAGGAAGCTGAATTATTTTTCTGACAACAAGGAAAAAGACAGGAAGGGGCCGCAGGAGAAAGGGGTGATTAACAGCTTTCGATTCCAGAGAAACAATCAAGGACAGCGAAATACCAACTGCAGCCCATCAAGCTCTGGCCAAGACACACACACACACACACACACACACACACACACACACACAAGCACACGCCCACACTCGCCCACACACACCCCGATTACAGTGGACCAGGAAGGAGACTATGCAGAGGAAAGGGGCATACTCGTTTTACTAGCTGCGCTGGCTGGCACAAGTGCAAATCAGTACAATGCTTAGGAAGGGGCCTTTTGGCAACACACAGGAAGTCTTTGAAATGTCTACGTGTGGATCCTGCAAGTCCACAGTTAAGGAGACCATCCAGGATGCTAGCAAAGATTTGGCTTGACAAGGAAGGATTCACTCATCAGAGCACACAGTGTTGGTTTTAAACACAGGGAAAGAACTAGGCACCACCTGAATGTCCAACAGTGCGGAATGGTCACAGAAACGTTAAGGTCCATGGATGCACAGGAGCACTCTGCAGGCACTGAAGATGACGGTTGGTTGGTTGGTTGGAAAGCCTGTTGAAGAACATGGAAAGAAGTTCAGTGGGTTGATTTCTGTTTGGTTTCAGTCGCTGAAAAAGCAGGTTAAGAAACACCACATACATGAACCACTCTACTACAGCATGTTAACAGGACAGGTGGGGAGGGGGCGGGGCGGGGGGCGGGGCGAGAGGGGGGCAGAGAGGAGAGAGCTGGCCAAACGTTTAAGCACACCAAAAAAGGTCAAAAGTGGTTCTCAGGGGAGCAAGATCATGGGGAGCAACTACACTCTGGGGGTTCCCCCTCTGATTGCCTTTCTTCTTTCTGAGAGCTCTGCCATGAAATGGTATCACCTGTGCAGTAAACAGAGGGCAAGAAAATGCTTTTTGGAAGCAAACCACAGGGCAAGAAGCAAGCCTTCACCTATCAAATGGCACAGATTAGTAGTATCAATCACAACTCCCTTGGTAGGGGTAGGGATGGGGCTGGGGGTGGGGTGTGGGAGAGAAGGGTGGGAGGGAAAGAGGAGAGGAGGGGGAGGCTAAGGAGTGGGGAGAGGGGGACCAAAAGGGGACGGAGGCCAGGGAGGGAAGGGAGGGAGGGAGGGGAAGGAGGGGAGGGAGGGAGGGGAGGGAAGAAGGGAGGGAGTCAGGAGGGAGGGAATGAAGTAAAGGAAGGAGGGCAGGGAAGGGGGGGGAGAAAGGCAGGCCAGGGGGGCAGGGGGAGGGGGAAAGGGAGCAGGAAGGGGAAAGGGAAGGGGAAGGGGAAGGGGAAAGGAAAGGGGTGGCAGAGAGAGACCTGCACTCTCAATACAATACACTGCTGGTGGGTTGGGGGGAAGGTGCGGGGGTGTTGTAAACCGGGTGGGAGCCAGGGCTCGGCTCTAGGGGCTGGCTCCTGGGATGTGTTCATCGAAAGGTGGCCTCCTCGTCGGTGTCCTCCTCGAAATCCCTGACGTCAGCGCTGGTGGACTGCCTGGCCCAGGCGCCCCTCTCGGCCTCTCTCTCTCTGTGCGACTTGAAGCGGCCCACGAAGATCTTGCGGTAGTTGAGGAAGATGCCGTTCATGGCGTCGATGGCGCGGTCGGCCGACTCCTGCTTCTGGAAGTGCACGAAGCCGTAGCCCTTGGGGCCCTTCTCGTCGCAGGCCACCTTGCAGGACAGGATGTTGCCGAAGGCCGAGAAGATGTTGTAGAGCGCCTTGTTGTCGATGGTCTTGCCCAGGTTCTTGATGAAGACATTGCCCACCCCGCTCTTGCGGAGCGAGGGGTCCCGCTGGGACCACATGATGCGCACCGGCCGGCCTTTGATGACGTCGAAGTTGAGTGTCTCCAGGGCCCGCTTGGCGTCCACCGGCTGCTGGTAGTTGACATAGGCGTAGCCCAGCGAGCGGCGGGTGATCTTGTCCCTGCAAATGCGGATGGACAGGATGGGCCCCGCCGGGCTGAACTTCTCGTACAGCATCGCCTCGGTCACCTCGGGGTGCAGGTCGCCCACGTACAGCGAGGCCATGGGAAAGTCTGGGTTCCCGTCGCTGTCCTCGCCCGGCCCCACCCCCGCCTCGGCCGCCGCCACCGCCGCCGCCGCCGCCACCGCCTGGACTTCGGCCTCCTCCGCCGCCATCGCCGCTGCTAACTCCTCATCCAAATCCACCCTGGCCTCCCCCAAGGGGGGCGCCGCCGCACCGGCCTCCGCCACGGCAGCGGCTAGCGGGCCGCCGGCCTCCGCCACCTCCCCCAGGCTGGCCTCGGCCGCCGCCTCCGCCGTCGCGGCCGCGGCCTCGGCCTCGGCCTCCACCTCAGCCTCCACCTCGGCTTCCGCCTCCGCCACGGAGGCCTCCGCCACCGCCTCCGCCACGGTCGCCGCCGCAGCCTCGGCTGCTGCCGCCGCCGCCGCCGCCGCCGCTGCCACCGCCGCCGCCACGGTCGCCGCGGTCGCCGCGGTCGCCACGGTCGCCACTGCCGCCGGGCCGCTGCCGCGACCTCCCTTGCCGAGACCTGGGGGGCCGGAAAGGAGGGGAGGGGAGATGGGGAGAGCTGGAGGGCCGGTGGGCGCGGGAACGCGGGCTGGGGGCGCGCGAGGGGGTCCCCGACCGGAGCCGGCCCGAGCGGAGAGAGCGAGTCACCTGGGCTGGCGAGCGCTGCCTGGAGCGCGCTGCTGCGAGTCCTGCCGCCCGCCTGCAGCAGCTGCTGCCGCTGCTGCTCTCGCTGCTGCGGCGGCGGCGGAGGCTGCGGTTGCGGCTGCGGCTGTGGCTGTGGCTGTCGCCGCCGCCGCTGCTGCCGCTGGCTGGGTCGTGGACTAGAGTGTGGGGCGCAAGCGGGAGGGTGGCGTGTGGTGGGGGGCGGGGGTGTTGGCGTCTGTGGTCCGGGCAGCTGGGAGAGCTTCTGTCTCTTTGGTTCCCCCTGTGGCTGCTGCGGGGCTGCGGGGCCGCGGGCGGTGGGAGGGGGACGAGTGGGAGGCTGGCGGGGGCGGGTGGAGGTGGGTGGGGTGACAGAGCTCAGCCCCTCGCGTCGTCGCCTGCCCGTTTCCTGGGGGGACACCAGGGAAAGGGTGCCACTGTGCATAGACCCAAGCCTTGCAGAACCCAGCATTGCAAGGGTTGGGGTGGGTGGGTGGGAGGGGTGCTGGGGGGGGGTTGCGGCTATTATAAGCAAAGCTTTGAAAAAGTGTCGGGGGGGCCCGGGGGGGGTGTCCTTGAAGATGCACTTCTTGTTTAGATGCCTGGCCTAAACCAAAGCGAAGAAAAGGTTTGTTCACGTTTGGGGAGGGCTGTTCCCTGCCAAAAAGGCACACACACACACACACACACACACACACACACACACACACACTCCCAGTGTCACCACCACCTTGGAAAGCCTTCCCACTTGATTCTGGATTCTGAGGCTCCCCAGCTCCCCAAGCAGCCAGCGTGATGAGCCATTTTCTGAGCTGTCTCTCTCCCCCCTCTCTCCCCTTTGCAGCTCTCTCCCTCCTATGCAACACTTGTCAGAGAGAGAGAGAGAGAGAGAGAGAGAGAGAGAGAGAGAGAGAGAGAGAGAGAGAGAGAGAGAGAGATTCTGTGTTCATTCACAAGGCTCTGCACTAATATGTATGGGGCCAGGGCCAGTCCCCAGGGAAGCAGGGAGATAGCAGGACATAGGCCACTTCTGAGCTTGGCCTGGGAGCACAACCTGGCTGCAAAGCCCACCAGTTGACTCCAGAGCACTAGGCAAGGATGGACCAAGGGTCTGCACTCCCCTTAAAACCCGCATGGCTCCTAAGCCTCAGTCATCCTTGCCTACAAATGGAGGATTCAAGAGGCACCCTCACTCCCTCTTTCCCTCCCTCTCTCTTGCCCTCCCTCCCTCTCTCTTGCCCTCCCTCCCTCTCACAGCCAGACCACTGTCCTGTGGGAGCAAGCACACTGTCCTTCATGCTAAGGTAAGGAAAGCTATAGTAAGGACTGGGAACAAACAGGGACTGGAACAGAGCCAGGTGCTCCATCTTCACCAAGCCATCCATGTGCTAGGGGGAGCTGGGGGCTCAAAGACAAGATCTGTACAAGGAGCAGTGGGGGTTGGGTGTAGAAGCTGGGGGTGCCTGTGTTGGGTGTTGGGGGGGGAGGGAGAGGTCAGGAGACAGGGAAGTCTAGCGACTACAGGGGGCTAATTGCTGAGGGGACAGCCCAGCTAGTAAAATGACCACCTGTAGCTACTGGGGACTGTTCTCAAAGGGCCTCCATGCAGGACTCACCTCCTTTGTTCTAGTCAGGTGGTGGTGGTGGCAGAAACTGCCATCCAAAGCGGTGAGTGCAAAGCAGTGAGACAGAGGGAAAAAGAGAAGACACTGTGGCCGCAGTGGAGGGTGGAAGAGGAACTTTCTTGTGAGAGAAGGAGCTATTTATCTCATTCATCCCTTCATTCATTCCTCGAGTTTTTATGGAGGGCCTGCTATGTGCACTGTGATTTCTTTCAGTCACACCATGCCTGCCCTCAGGGGCCTCACTTCCCAGTAGGGAGGCAGACTAGAGACTCCTCAGGAAACAAATCACCACAAGATTGCTCTGAACTCCCAGCAATGAGAACAAGGTGGTTTGGTGCATACTTCCCTAGGAAATCAGGGCAGGAAGGGGCAGAGCAGCAGCTGGGACCTGTGGGAAGGCCTTTCTGAGGACCCTAAGAAGCTGCCAGCCCTGCAAGGAACCTGTCTAGCAGCAGGAGCTGAGATTCCCCAACCCTGCTGTGGGTGTCACACACAAAGGGTGGGCAGAAAGGCTGCCACCACAGCTGGAGGCCAGACAGAGAGGACACAGTGGGAAGGAGCAAGGGAGGAAGGTGCTGTGGGTCTGGTAGCCACAAGAGAAGGGCTAGCTTCCCTCTCTGAGAGCTCTGGGGACCCAATGAGTGGCTGAATCAGGTCAGTGGCATCAGCTAATTGATATTCAGTCATTTTTCTCGAGCCAACGTGGCTAGAAACTATGAAGTGGGAAGGGCACCAGTGAAAGCACCGAGGCTCTCTGGGAGCCTCCAGCCACTTGAGAGATCTCCACCTGACAAAACCAGTGTCTGGGCAGGCATCAATGCTAAGATGGAGCAGGACTCACGTGGTACTTTGCACCCACAAGAGACAGAGCTTGGGGGGTGAATTCAAGACTGTTGGTGAGAGGCTTTCAGAAGGGAAGGATTGAGATAGGAGATTTTCTTGCACTTCCTCTTTAGGAAGGTGTCTTGTGTGCTTGCGGATAAGGAAGGGAGGTGTGGATAGATGCTGAGACCCAAATGGTCAGGTGTGTGCGTCCAGATGGGGTGGGCTGGGGCTGGGACTCAGAGCTTCTGTTTACAAATGTCCAATTACCACTGCCTGTTTGTTTGTCATCTGGAGATGCCTGGGGCGATTTCAGAGGATGAGGAATCACACAGGACACAGAAAGTGTTTAAAGACCAAAGTCTTGGTAAGATCTCCAGGAGACTGGAAGGGCACAAGCGGGTGCGGGACTACTTCCTGAAGCTTTGTGCCAGTTAGAAGTTGGGTTGAAGAGGACAAACCAGCAAGACATTAAACAAACCTTGTCCCCAAGGTCCTGCATGTCTAGCCACAGTGTTCCCACTCTGGTCCTCTTCTCAGTGTTCCTAGCTGCACATGTGTGGGAGACAAGAACAACCATGGCTTTGAACTTTGCTTTCTCATTGCTTCTCAGTAGCCTTATGAACCTAGACCTTCAAGCCAAGCGCTGTGGCTTCTGCCCTGTACTCGGAGCTACCTGAGAGGCTGAGATAGGGAGAATTGTAGCTCAAGGCTAGCCTGAGGGGAAAAAAATCACAAGATCCTTTCTTGACCACGAGCTTGGTGCAGAGGGATGCACCTCTCATTTTGGCTTCAGATGAGGTGTAAATGGGCAAGACACAGTCCAGATGTGAAATCCAGAAAGGAAGTAAGAACCCTTGTGCTAACAAAAGTGTAAGAACTGGCCTGCAGGCCTGGTTTTGTGGTAGGGCACCTGCCTAGCAATCACCAGCTTCTGAGTTGAAGCCCTGCTACCACATTTGAAAAACACAAGTTGACATATACCTTGAAAGGGTGTACTGCCAGGCTCTTTCCCATGATCCACCTTCTTTCTATCACACGTGCAACGCTTGAGGAGTAGGGACTGTGTTCAGAGAACAAAGGATCCGGAGAAAGAACCCAAGAAGGAAGGGGCTGAGGCACCAGTGGAGCGGGCAGGTGGCTTTGCTTGGCAGGACTGAGCCCAAACACCAAAGCAGAAGTCCATGTAAAGAATCTTCTTCTTTCCCACGAGTTTTTCATTGCCACCGCTCCAGGGAAGCTACTTAGGGCAACGGAGAAGGGAAACCCAGCCGTTTGGGGGAGCAGAGGGATAGGTTTGTGGTTTCTCACTCCATTCCTCAATCCTCAAAAATAAAAATAATTATGGGGTACAGGCCAACAGCAACTCAGCCCTAGGCTTTTATTTAAGGAGCCTTGGTAAGTGTTTCCTCTTGCCCTTGTTACTTAACGAATCACAACGCTGAATATTAAGTTGTACTGAATCAATGCAACCACTTTCACAAAGATCCATTGGGTCCTTTAAAAGTAAACCATTGGGAGAGACAGGTATGTGATTCAGGAATGGAATAGGACTGGTTCCTAGAGAAATGAGTTTTCTGGGACCTCTGAACATGCCCCACGCATGCCGATCGCCAGAGCAGTCCCCATTGGAGAAGCCTGGAACTAAAACGTGTGCATGTTGGACAAAGTCTGCCCCTGTTAACGGTAGTTATTCTGTGGTTTATTATGCAACTATTGACATACAGGAACAGCATATATGTATACTAATGTATGTAGATATACATATATATACTCTTATAGAACGTTTATATACCTGCACGTGCTGATTTTGTACGATTAGCCCATAGTACGTCATGAGAAGAGAGAAAAGTTATTGAAGGCAATGGTATATAGTCCCGATTTGATTTGGGGGGTGTGGCTGGGCATTGTGGAGAAATGAGGCTACCAGAGGAGCTCACAATTTTCCTGTTTGACATCACATTGCCTCCTGTGTGTCCCTTCCAAGGCCAGAATGGAGCTCCTTTCTTCCCTTCCTTTGGTCTCCCAACTTTCTGTCTTGTCTACCAACCTCCTCCCCCCCCCCCCCCCCGCCCCCAAATCATCAATCAGCCAGGACTGATCTGGCTATGGCAGTAAAATTACTGTGAAAGTTCAGCCCTGCGTCCAGCCTCTGCACCTGGTCCTCTGGCCACCTGCACATCACTGCGCACTTCCTACTGCCCACACCTCCCCCGAGAGAAGGAAACCTTGGGAACTGCACTGGAATCCAGCATTGTGCTTACTGCACTGCCTCCACTGCCAGTAACCCGGAAGCCTTTGCTCCGCCTCACTACCCTACCTAGTGCCTAGAAGCAACATTCAGAAGGAGGAAAACTGCCTTTTGCCTCCTCTCCTTAGAGCCCCAGAGTCCCTCTGCGTTTTGCTTCAAAAACAGTGCAGACATCTCAATGCGGCTTAAATGTAGTGACATTCTTGATGTGGCCCTTGTCCCTGCTCCTACCGCTCCCATTCTACAGCCTGGGCTACAAGAAGTCATCTTAGCATGTGTTGGCCCGTCCTCCTGCATCCCTCAGCATCCATCTAATCCATCTACCTGAAAACTTTCTCCTTCCTAATGCATGAAGGAGGAGTGTGGAAGACACAAACATGGAGAGCAACTCATAGAACACAAGCTCAAGTACACAACACAGTACTGTGAAGTATGCACTAGCTCAAGAACATTTGTTTTAGTACTTGAACAGTATGAGTACCTTTTTCTGTTATTTGTGCCGCTATGTTTAGATTACAATATAAAATATAACTACGTCTCCCTATGCGTTCCTCTCTGATCCATTCCCTTCCTCATAGAGGTGTTCCTAAGTCAACCCTGCAGTGATGAAAGGCAGGGGAGGAACAGGAACTGGTAGTCTCCAATGCCCGTCTGTCTCTGTCCCCTTGTCTTTCACTGAAGTGGAGAATTGTTTTGCCTCTTTGGTCCCTGCCCCACAAAATCCACAGGCTGGTTCACAACGGGTGATGTTTTGGCTTCAGAGTGCATGTGAGTGAAGAAACCTGCCTGCTGGCGCTTCTTACATGTTTCTAGAATTTGAATTGTGCACTGATACAGAAAAAATGAACCTCTATAAACTAAGCTGGTCAAGTGGCTGAAATCTGAGGATCCTGGTTTGAAGCCAGCCTGGGCAAGAAAATCCTTGAGACTCTTATCTCCAACAAGCACCCCCAAAGAGCCTGATGTGGAATTGTGGATCAGGTGAAAGTGTGCTGGCCTTGATTTAAAAAAAAGTTCAAAACAAAACAAAAAAAAAAACCTCGTTTCCATATCTTGGAGTTCATTTCGCTTAGCATCATCTTTTTTTTTTTTTTTTTTTCCAGTCCTGGGTCTTGGACTCAGGGCCTGAGCACTGTCCCTGGCTTCTTTTTGCTCAAGGCTAGCATTCTGCCACTTGAGTCACAGCGCCACTTCTGGCCATTTTCTGTATATGTGGTGCTGGGGAATCGAACCCAGGGCTTCAAGTATACGAAGCAAGCACTCTTGCCACTAGGCCATAACCCCAGCCCGGAAACGAGTTTGTTTATTGTTGTTATTTTTAATGTACTATGTGAAATTATTTCTTTTTTTTTCTTTCCTATGGTTTATCCCATTGTCACTGTATTTGTTTTTTGATACCCTGGGTATTGTATATATGTTTATCTGAATTAGGGAAGGGAAGAGGAACAACAAAATGTGAGACAAAGGACAAAGGGTGAAGCAATGCAACAGTAAAATTCACAAGATATTATGTTGGAAATTAAACAACTTGCGGGGATGGGGGAGGGAATGTGGGAGAAAATGAAGGAGGGGATAACAAGTTTGACAAGAAATGTACTCACTATTATGTATGTAACTTTAACCCCTCTGTACATCACCTTGACAATAAAATTAAATTAAAAAAAAATTCAGGGAGCCCACCTAGAACCTGAATTCAACCCTCAGGATTCCCACACAAATAAACACACACACACACACACACACACACACACACACACACACACACACGATGGCCTTTGTATTGATTTTCAGAGATTTTTTTCTTAGGGTCTTGTACGGTCCCTTCCAGGCAAGGCTCCTGCTCCAACTCTGCTTGGTAAGCAAGAAGCCTCAGTGCAAGTGTTTGATTGTTTCCCCATGGCTTCTGGGATGTTTTTCTCTCTGGGAACCAATTCACCTTCCAAGGTGTGCTTCATATTCACCTGGCACCTTCTTCCTCACAGTGTTATGTGCTGTGCAGGAAAGGGGCTGTGCAGGGGGGTGCTGAAGATGCCCCAGAAGCCTTGGCTTCTTCTCTTTGCTCACCTGGTTCAAGTTTCTTTCTTTCCTTTGTTCTTTCTAGCCTTGGGGTCCTTATCTGTACAAAGGAGTTAACTATTAGCTCAGAATGTGACAATTTGTTGTTGCTGTTCCTTTGGGGTGCCTGCCTCCTATTCCATGCTCCACACAATAGACTCCTTTCCTTCATCTTCCTCTGTCCTCACAGGGTGCTTGCTAAGCTGGTTTTTGAAGGTCAGTGGCTTTCTTTCTGCTACCCAGAAGGCTTTTCAGTTTCCATCTAATCAGGAACCCAGTGTCAGTCTGTTCTTCTGGGTTCCACCCTGAGAATGGGTGCACTTCACTGCTATGACTAGGGATTCTGCAGCCTGAAGGTCCTCAGCTCTCTGAGTATTTTCTACCATTCTCCCACCCACCACACCCTATGAGGCACTGATTTCTTGTCCTGGGGCTGGCGTCTGTGGCTATTGCCAATCATCACCTGAGAGCTCGTTATCTATTCTGAATTCAAGAAAAACCCCAAAGCAGGGAGGGCACTCTGTGGGTGAAATGGCATTTAGCGTCAGGACTGAGATGTCTCTCAATCCTGGGACCTCTCTTGGGAACCCGTTTGGGTCTAACTACTGGAAGAACACATTCCATCCAGTTGCAGGCTGAGCTTTCAGTGTAGCAAGTGTGTTTGGATGGCCCCAAGTCATCTCGGGAACATTATTTTCCACATCCACAACAGTGTGGGGACACATTCAGGGCTTCCTGATGGGCAAGTCGCCGATCTTTGGTACCATGGGTTGGTTGCTGAGCAACTGAAGTTTCCTCTCTGTTTAACACTTGTCAGATGCATTCTCCTTCGAGTTGGTAAAGTCTTGTAAAGTCATGGTGATAAAGCTTGGCAATTCTTACCATGCACATGCAGTGATCACAAAGCTCCAAGGAGTTCATGGGGAACAACAAAGGGCTGAGGTTCCAGGGCTTCCTGCTCCTCAGAGTGCTTCTCAGTTAGACCATTTTAGTGGCTTGTCTCCATAGGTCTGCCAGTGCTATCCACCCATCTAAACAAAGTGCCGTATCTTCTCCTAATTCTTTTTAAAAAATTATTGAACTGTGATGTACAGACAGCTTAGCATTACATAAGTCAGGTATTGGGTACATTTATTTTTGAACAGTGTCACCCTTCCCTCATTCTCTCCCGGTGTTTCCCCTCTGGATTTCCCTCCCCACCTAAATTGGATAGTTTATTTCTAACATAGTGTGTAGTGGTTTTCACTGCTGAAAATTCATCAACTTCAGAAATTACGTGGCCATAGTTTATCAGAGAGGCAGTGTTTCAGTGTTTATTGTTAGGTTTTTAAAGTAGGTAGCTGGTAAAAGAGAACGCCACGTGGTATTCAGGCAAGAGAGAAAGTTTATTACTGAACTGCTGGCCTGTGGCCAAGATGATCCATGGCCGGAGAGAAGGGAGAGAGAGAGAAGGGAGAGAGAGAGAAGGGAGAGAGAGCGCGACCACCACCGGCCCTGCCTTATATCTAGGGCAGGGGTAAGGGTGTGGCCAGGTGAATTAGGATGTGACCTCAGGGAAAGGGGAGGTACCTGCCTCCAGGTCTGCAGGTTACCCAGGTAACTGGGTGGAGACTTAATGAGGTGGGGGCCAGCTACATGGAGCCCTCAGAGAGAGGACCTAACATTGATTTGTTTCTTTCTCTCAATTTTTATACCTTCTTGCAATTGTTGAGTGCCTCTTTCAAAACTCTAAGGATTTTTAAGTGACAAATTTAACTCTTCGTGTCACATTTGCTTGGTTTCTTTCCATGGGGTGCAGTAGCATGCCTGCCCTTCCTTTCCATTGATTCCCCCCATCCCTCTACCCTCCCTTCATTTCCATCCTCTTGTGGAAACCCAAGCAAATGCCATGCACTTGAAAAGTGTGCAGGCTGAACCCCTTCAGTGAATCTCTAATGTTGTGACCTGAGGTCCCCATTTCTTCACGGAGTGCTGGCTGGCTCACTAGATGGGGGTGAGTCCCACCAGCAAGTTTGAGTCATCTATTTTCTGTCTTCCTGGAAAATTGAAAGTCTGCTGCTTGTGAGCTTAATTTTGTTTGATGTTTGCACCAAACACACTGCCCTTTCCTCTCACTCACCTGCAAGGGCTGAGAATGGAAATCAGGGATGGGAATCTGCTCTGTTGTTCTAACTCAATGCTGCTCCCCTGGCTAGGCCCACTGACTCTACTCCTTTCCCTCTGTGGGAGGGGGGCTGGACCTTCTCAAATATCTTTAGCTCAGTCTCCAGCCCAGAATCTTATCCTAAATATGAAATGCCACCCTCACACACACACACACCCCACAATCCCAGCCTGTTTCTGGCAGCAGGCAGGGCAAAAGACTTGCTCAAACAATAGCTTCCTGGAGCCAGCCAGACCTGCACCATAAACTGGGGAAAGTCTTTGAACCCTCCAGCTACCTGGGAACCTACCCCCTGCCATGACCTTACTTAAGTCCCTCCATCCCTTTCCCCATTATTCATCCTGTCTCCTCACTCTCCTCAAATGGCCAGGGCAGCCCACTTCAACTTCCCATTAAAATCTATCTGGTCTGTTGAGTTTTCTTTCTGCTGTTTTTTGTTGTTGTTGTTATCCCCTCTGACTCAGTTTCCTAACAGTCAGGCCACTGGTTCTTAACCTTGTTAAGCCTGGAGCTGCCCATGAAATGAATGGTAGTGCAATCTCCATTTTACCTGTGCGGAAACTCTTGTACTGAGAACTCAAACAGCTGGAGCAAGGGCTCTTGCTGAGCAAGTGGCAGAGTCTGGGATGTTATGGCTGTAAGGAATTTTGAAGCACAACTGGGCTGAGTGGCCACCACACTGTTCTGCACTCAGCTTCTGCGTCTTGATTAATCAGAGTCCACAGATGTCACCCTTTAATCCATGCTGCTGATAAAATGCAACAAAGCAAAGATAAAAGTGTGTCCAACAATCCCCTATTCTCACCAACTCCACTGGTCCCAGATGCCTGAAATTACAGAGAAACAAAATTAAATGTTCTTTTGTAACATTTTGTCAATCCAAGGAAACTACATCAGACTATATTGGTATTTTCCTGAGCAGGGTTTTGCTGACAAAGCAGGGAATAATATACTTACATTATTTCTGAAACTTCTCAAATTCCCGGAGCAGGTTAGCACAGTTAGATCCAATTAATTCAATTGTATTAAAGTGTAAAAAATCATCCCTACTAGGCATGCATTGAACTTTATTTCACATTTCTGTTTGTTTTGGAAGCTTGCTTTTTCACCCAACCCTCTTTCATCAATGTCTGTCATTTTCCAGCGTAGTTTCTAGTATTTTTATTTAGATTTGTTGGGTAATTTGCTTATAGTGGATCAACTTTATCTTTCATCTCACGTTTGGAGTTCATGTATTTGTTCATGTGAGTTTTTAATTCTGTCTCACATTTAGAATGTCTTTTTCATTTTATTTTTCCTCTTTTGTAATTTTAGTTGTAGCAATCAATTGAAGCAACTAACTTGGAACTCTTTCTCTTATAAGCACCAAATTTAATACATAAGTCAATTTTTTGGGCTAGAACTTCCCTCCAGAACAAAACAAAAATGTTCATTCCTCCAAATGTCCAAATTGAAAATCTGCCAAAACCAAGCCAGCACTAAACAACAAAAAACACCAACAGAAATCAAAATTAACAAAAAGCACATTTTAGGGGGTCAGTATACTTTTTCGTCTTTGCTTCCTGTTTAATTGTCCTTCAACTGAGTTGCTAAAAATGAACACCCTACCTCATCAAAATATACATTTTTGATTGGCTTTTTAAAATAAAAAATAATTCCTACAGAAAGAGAACTTGAAGGAATTCACGAGTAATTTTCCTGACTTGTTTCGATGTCATATACAGAATATGAAGTTCAGGAAGGCTATTTGCAGCACATGAGGGAGGTTCATCTTCACAGTTTAGCTCTTTCTTCAAAACAGTGTAAAATACCCACTATTCCAAGTAAGGCGAGACACAATCTCCTTGGAGAACTCCATGGGACAGTACAGATGCCTGAGGTATTCTTCACAGAGTGACAGGGCTTGAGTCAAATTGACACAGTTCCCCTGTGTAAAGTACCACCCATCTTGTTTCAGTACCCTCATTGAGAGGGCAAGAAGCAGTCTGAGAAACTCTCATGTGGAATCTTCTTCTGGAGATAGGGAGATTGCTACCGCTGTCAAGTCATTAATCACATAAACTCTCTCCCTTCTTTAGCATACCTCTTCAGTACTAGAATACTGTCCTCTATTAGAATCTGGTAGCAGTCTCCTTTACGATTGTGTTAAATCATCACCACATGTTTTGGCATAAATATATTACACTCATCAATCATCCTTTTGTCAATCTCTACCATAGTGACCATCTTTAGTTTCTGCTTGACTATCTCACATAATATGCCTCCATCTTCACCTCCCAGAATCAGTACATCTTTACCAGTATAATCTTCTTCGCCACTTCCCATGATGACCTGGGTATACGCAAAATCACTCTCTGCCAAATTAACATCCCCAGTAAGAATGAGAATATTTCCAAACTGCTTTGAGTACAGAATTTTAATGTTCTCATAAGCCGAATCTTCATCGTACACCACTTCATCTATGTCATATTCAACCAGGTGCCCATCAGCAGTGGGCCAATATCTATCAATAGCTCCTCCTCGAACTATGGTTGGTAAATGTTGCTCCCAGCCAGAGCTGTTCTGACAGAATTCTTTCATTCATTCTTCTACTTTGTCCAGAAGGCTGTCAATTTTGTCTTTTCCCCGTGCATCGCTGTCGTATTCTGAAGGTTCAGCAACACCACCAATCCATGTGGATTAATTCTCAAGGTGGCAAAGCTGCCATTTTTGTTTGTGTAGGTTCCTAAATAGCCATGGTCCTGACAGATACGCAATGACTCTGCCATTCCTTGCTCCTGGAAAATGGACTGGAGGCCTTTTAAGATAGTCTCACCATCAGCTTTGGTGCTGAGCCTCAAGTCGAGCAGGCTGTGCAGTGCTGCGGCCATAGTGAGGAGAGGCCCTGTCTCGTTGTTGTTTTCTGAGACCAGCATTCTAACTGGTACCTGACACATTTGCTCATTGTCTGGTGCTCTACCAACTGATGAATTTCCATTCCAGAAGTAGAACTCACAGCACCAGTTTTTCCTGTGGATACTGCGCCTTGAACTCCACGCCTCAAGCTGGGTTGTTATTTTTACTTTTTTTGACAGCATACTTGAAGACTCTCTTGGCTTCCTGAGCAGCAGCTAGGATTATAGGTGTGAGCCACCAGCACCCAGTTTTCTTCTAGTATTTTTCCTGTTTTTTTTTTTTATTATCTTCAAATTGTCGTACAATGGGGTTTTATTTTAACATGTGCACTTGTGTATACAATACTTCTTTATCACCATTGCCACTTCTATCTGCTAATATTTTTGTACCTTTCTCTCCTCCTTGTCTTTTCACTCACTAACTAAGCATACATTTGATTCCTTGAGAATTCTCCTGGGTCAGTGCAGAAATGCACAGGTTTCTATTTATGTTTTCAACTCTTTACTGAGGTAAAACTGACATACAACAAAATTGTTATTTATAATGTTAGGAAGTAGATAGGGTTAACATAGCCCTGTCAAAGATTTTGTTCCCAGCTAGTTGCCAGTGCTCATGCCTGTAAGCTTAGCTACTCAAGAAGCTGAGAATTGAGGATTATGGTTCTAATCCAGCATGAGCAGGAAAGTCTGTGAGACTCTTATCTCCAACTAACGACTCAGAAAAAGCCAGAAGTGGAGCTGTGGTTCAAGTGGCAGAGTGCTAGCCTTGAGCACAAAAACTCAGGGACCAGACCCAGACCCTGAGTTCAATCCCCCTGACAGGCACAAAAGAGATTGGTTCATTGAGTTACGTGCCAGTTCGAAGAAGAGGAATGTGTTTGGGAGGGGGGAAATGCAGATTCATCAAATTGGTGCCTAATGACCAAAGGACTGCAGAATATCCCAAGGAGAATGATGAGAGTTTAAACAGAGCTCAAAACCCAGACACTTCTTGGCTTGCTGGTTTCCCATTGCTGTCAATGTTCAATTCCTCTACTGACTGCTTCTGTCTCCACTTACCTCCTGCTTATGTCAGTGCTCTTCCATGTGTTGGGAACTAACTACTTATGAAGTTGAGTCTAACAAAAGGCTTCTTCTGATGAATGTTATATCACTTTTGTAATTACTTTGAAAATGCCATGTGAAACCGTAGCTTCTTTTGCTGATGATCCTCCGTTATCCCCTTCCTGTGGTTGTCCTGGCACTATGACTGTATCTCATCTGAGTACCCTGGATACTGTATATACTGGTTTTTAACCAGGGACAGGAAAGGGAATATCAAAATCGAGAGAAAATGGATAAAAAACCTCCAAAATCAATACTTGCAAAATCATTTGTTGTAAACAAACTGAACAACTCATGGGGGGGGGAGAAATGGGAGTGTGAAGGGGAGAATGAGAGGTGATATAATACATAGTAAAAGATATGTCCCCAGGACCTTACGTAATAAACTGTCACACTCTATACATCACTTTGAAAATGAACGAGTAATTATTTTTAAAAAAAATCCTTAATGCAAAATCTTAAACCCTACCCATAACCTTAAACACAAAAAAAACTGAAAAATATTCCCTAAACTAAAATGAAAAAACCCACAACCTACCCCTAAATCATAACTCTAACCCTATCACTAAACTCCAAAACCAACAATAAACCCTAACACTAGCCAAATTCTAAATGATAAAACCTAACACACAACGGAAATACTAACCCTAATCTTAAGCGAAATCCAAACCCTAAGCCTAACCATAAATCTTAACACTTAATGTGATCCCTAACACCAAACCCTATACCTAACAATGAACACTGCACCTTAACGATAACCCTAACACTAAACCCTAATCCTAAACTTAACACTAAATATTACAGTAACCCTCACCCTAAACCATAACCCTAAAACACACTCTAAACCTAAATCCTAACACTAACCCTAACCCTAAATCCTGAACCCTAACGATAAACCCTAACCATCTACCCTGATGGTAAACCCTAACCCTAACCCTTGACCGTACACTAAACTTAACCCTAAACTCAAACCCTATCCCTACCCCTAATTGTAACCCTAAACCTAACTGTAAACCCTAACCCTAAACATAAACCCAAAGCATAAACCCTAACCCAAACCCTAAATTCTAACCCGAAGCCTAACCCCAAATCCTAACCCCTAACCATAATCCTCACCCTAATCCCTAACCAAACACCCCAGCCTAAATCCTAACCCTAACCCTAAACCTTACCCCTAACCCTCACCCTAACTCAACGCCCCCCCCCCCAAAAAATAAAAAGTTTCCTCTGGAGGTGAGGAGCATAGTCACATGATCACGTGATGGCTTAGAAGATGACTGTGTTATTTGAGGTAAGAGAATGGGAAGTGGAGGAGAATAACAAAAAGAGGAAGCAACTACCCACTAGATTTGAGCAGTGGGACAAATGAAGTGATGTAGTTACTAAGACTGTGAGTGTAAGCATACTTTTGTGTCTATCTCATACTTATTTCCTTGTCAATTTTTGCCTTCCATTTCAATGGATAAGCAGGGTCCCATTTGTCTAGCTGCTTTCTGCTGAGGTTGGGTAGGGAAATTTTCTGATGGGAAGCATACATCTGTCTTTTCCAATCCTCCTGCTTTGTCTTAAGGGCCATGACAATGATTTTACATAGGTTGGGTATGCAACAGATTGTTTACTAGGAAAACAATATACTGATATTATAATCAATATAACAGCTACACCAAAGTGAAAGACATTGAACAGAATAGAGTTGATACCTTTTGGGATCCAGGAGAACAAACTAGAACATTAGGCCAACAGTTCAGCCCTGAAGCCACCCAACAGGGAAGTTTGATGCACCCATGTTTGCTGTAGTAGAGTGGTGTGTTGTCTTATATTTTCTATGCTGACCTCTACTTGAGGGGAAGTATTTATATGGGTACAACAGGACCTACTGCAATAGTACATACATTCCCTTGTGCAGCCAATGTATAATCCAGAGCCATTCTATTAGCAAGCATGACTTTTGCTGAGGAGTCTGAAGAGCATTATAAATTAGAAATAAAGTAGTTTCATGAGCTATGATAATTAAGGTTTAGAAGGTCTTAGACCACCCAATGACAAGCAGTTATATCCTGTCAGAGAGAGAAAGAGTATCCAGAATGAGTCCAGAATTCATTTGGTATTCCTTAAAAAATGTTTAAAGAGACCATCTAGTAAGCTGATTAATCTTATAACTCCCTCACATTTAAAACCTTTTCTACCACCATTATTTCTTCCCATATTTTTGTTCCTTTCTTTCTTCTCCTTTTTCCCCTTAGACACAATTTGCTTGTAATTTTCATGACTTGAGTTTTCCCCATGGTTAATAAATTTCTTTGTATTTTTTTCTAGCTTAAAACTATTTAAGGTATAACTGATGTAGAATAAAATGAACATGTTTGAAATGTATACTAGGTAGGGTTTTTATTTGTTATTATTAAGGAATTGTACAAAGTTGCTAAATTTCCTAAGTCATAATGACTACAATCCTTCTTGGACAATGTCACCCTTACTTTGCTTTACCTCCCATCCCTGCCCACTAGTTCCACAGTACATTTTTTACATAGTGTATATTGATAATCATGACTATTGATGGGTTTGATATATGACTCATGAGACAAGTGCTGTGACGACCTGGGGCATTTTCTCATGTCCTTTGCCATCCCTCCCACCCCCAACACACCATCCTCTCTATTACCATGAAAATGTTTATATGCACCCTGAAAATGAAGTTACTTTGAAATTTCTGTAATTATTTATCATGACTTATCATGCTTGTCCAATACCCACACATAAACACATACACACAGACTTCGCCCCACAGATACCTATGCTCATGTGCATTTGGGGGCCTGGTTTCTTACATCACAGTAATTAGAGATTCACCCATGTTGTATCACATGTCAACATTTCATCACATATTTATTGCTGCTTTGCAAAGTTTGTGTATTTCTTCTGATGAACATTTAACATACATATTTCTAATTTGTAGCTATTTCAAATAAAGCTGTCAGGATCATCCATGTAAGAGTCTTATGTAGCTGTCTGCTTTAATATGGCCGGGGAAGACACCCAGGAAAGGAATGATTGTTCTATATAGAAGGAATGTATTTACAAGTAGCTGTAAAAACTATTTCCAAAGTGGTAATGAGGCTAAGTGCTGAGACCAGATATACTGGATTCCCTATTTAGCCGCTTGTAATGCACAATAATCAGATGAAGTATCATTGTTTTTATTATTGTGATTTCAAGTGATCAGCAAGAGGTCCAGTGGAAGCTACCCACTGTAGCCTATCCATTCCGTTACACAGCAGGAAGTGCACATTGTGTAAACTAATCAACAGCAAGAGTAGCCCAAGGAAATAATGATCCTTGTTCTTTTCCCATACATTTTTATTAACATCAATTACATGCACAAGAAATTTTCATTTTGACATGTCCATTTATGCATACAATGAACCTAGACTCATCCTCTCCACTACTCTTCCTGCCCCTTTTATCAAACCAATCTCATCTAGCTTCACTGCTCTGTTTTCATACATACAGAAAGTACATTGACCATACTCACCCTCCTTCATCCTCTGTGTTCTCCCTCCCTGTGTCACTAGTATCTGTACCTGTTTTACAGGACTGGTTTTACATTCTTGTCATTCAATTTTCAGTGTATGTCAGTTGTTCAGAAGGGTTGGACTATGGTGTGTTACAAGTGTACATACAGTAGTTTAACCAAATTGACCCCTTACTTACTGTCACTTTCCCCATCCCCACTTATCCCTATTATTTTGCTATCTCCATTCACAGATGCAATGTATTTCCATATTGTTCACCGTCTAACGTTTTCTTTCCTCTTCCTCTTCCTCTCATGCCCTCAAACAATCTCACAATTACAAACATATTTGTGTGTTTTTGTGTGAGTGTGTGTGTGTGTGTGTGTGTGTGTGTGTGTGTCTATGGGATGCTGTGGGATTTTTTTCAGGTAGTCAAATACATTATTTTTAAGTTGATGGTTTCAATCGAAGCAAAAATTGGACAAAATTGACCACAGATTTATTTTAACTACTCAGTAATGTAAGTTCCCCAAGATAATAAGAGTCTATATGAAATTAACCATAGAAAACATCATGCTTAATGGTGACGGATTGAAAACATTGCCCCTATGATCAAGAAGAAGACAAAGATGCTTACTTTCACAATATACTCTTCATAGTTTTGAAAAATCTAGACAATGAAATTAAGCAAAAGAAATACATCCAACATTAAACTTACAATACAAAGTTGTCTCTCTCTTGTTGCTCTCTCTGTCTCTCTCTCTGTCTCTCTCTGTCTCTCTCTCTGTCTCTCTCTCTCTCTCTCTCTCTCTCTCTCTCTCTCACACACACACACACACACACCTCTGAGGATTTCAATAAATAATTTGTAAGTAAGTTTCTGATTCCCAGTCTGGCATACAACAATCTGAAAGCCACTACTTCATCTTTTTAAAAACCTTCAGACAAGGTTTTGCTATATAGCCTAAGCTGGCACTGAACTCATGATCCTCATGCCTCAGCTTCCTGAATGCTGGGATTATAGGTATGCACCACCAAACCTACCTTACCATTCTATTTTGTAATTAAGTATCTAAACAAACTGGAAAAATTTCAGTGAGACAGATAGAACCCCAATTAAAAAAACTACTTCCCTTAAAATTAAGGAAACTCATAGGCAAATGCCAAAAGTTAGAACATAAGTCCATGAGCACAAACCTCTTTGGGAGCCCGTGCAAGGGTAGGAAAATCTCAATTCTAATGAATTTCTGGAGGTTCAGGATGGAGAAATCTCAACAACAAAAACTCCAGTGGGACCCAGTCATGGAGGTTTCTCAAACTTTCATTAGTTTTACTTCTTTGAACTCAATCAAGTTACCAGAAAATTTATTTCATACATTGGGAAAGGAAACTACCTTGAAATATACCATTATTTGAGTTCAGCTCTTCTTAATGAGATCTACATTTAGAGAAAACTATTGAGCCAATGACTAACCTATTAGGGTTTCATTAGAGCCTAAGTGACCTGGAAGAAGGGAAATATCCAACTGCAACCCACTCTAGCTACCCTATCCCACTAAATGAAGTGTAAAAATGTGAGAGTCATAAGTGAACATCACAACCCAGTAAGACAAGCTCACAAGAAAACAGATCTACTCAGTATTTAAAAAATGCATGTTCACCCACAAACACAGACACACAGACACACATCTTGCCACATGAATGAAAGACTATTCTAATTAATACCTTTAAAGCAGTATATTATATGACTACAAGAAAACTATCACATGATGCATTAAGAAGCAGAGGACATAATCTGAAGAGACAGAGTAAGCATCAGAACAGGGTTCATATATTTTTAGAGTTTAGAATTATTCAACCTGGAATTTAAAACAACTACAATCAACCAATGTTATGAATTCAAATAGAAAATGTAGACAGAATGTAAGACTAGATGGGCAACATAAACAGAGATAGGAATTCTAAGACGCTGTATATGTTGGACATGTCAGTGGCTCACATCTGTAAAACTAGCTACTCTCAGGAGGCTGAGATCTGGATGACTGAGATTTGATACCATTTGGGCCAGAAAAGCTATGAGATTCCATCTCCAATTAAGCAGATAAATGCCATGTATGACTGAAGTGGTAGAGCACCAACTCTAAGTTGCTGTGAGTTGTGAGTGAGAGTTTGAGTCACCTGAGTTCAACCCCCAATACTTGTATAAGTATGCACTCATGCACATATGCATGTGTTCACACACACACACACATACATGAACACACACAAAGATTATGTTAGGTGGGACTATTTGTTTGGGGGTAGTAATCAGAAGGAGAGGAAAAGTGAAAGGAGAGACTGAAGAGGGATGTCAATAGGAAGTGCTTCATACATATGTATGTATATGTAGAATAATGAAAGCTGTTAAATATCTTTCAATGGTAGGCCAGGAACCAGTGATTAGTGCCTATAATCCTAACTGGAAATTAGAAGGACTGTAGTTTGGGTTAGCATGAGAAAAGAATGTGCAGGACTCCATCTTAACAGAAGAAGTTGGTATGGTAGCAAGCACCATGTCATCTCAATTATGATTGAAAGTGTAAATAGGAGAGTCATGGTCTACCGTTTACCCAGGTAAAAAGCAAGACACTGTCTTCAAAATAACCAAGTAAAAAGGCTGGAGGTATAGCGGAAAAGGTAGTACAATTTCCCAGCAAGTGAGAAGTCCTGACTTAAAACAATAGCAACAAAAAAATACAGTTTGCCCTAGCTATTCAGCATGAGGATTACAATTCAAGGCCATCCCAGGTGAAAAGTTAGCAAGATTCTCATTTCAACAGATAAAATCTGGGGCATGATGGCATTCCCCTGTCATCAAAGCTATAACAGAAAGTGTAAATAAGAGGATCATGGTCCAGATCAGCCTGAATAAATACAGAAAACTTTATTTCAAAAATAGTTAAAGCAAAAAGATCTGGCTCAAATGGTAGAATGCTTGCCTAGCAAGTACAAGGCCCTGAGTTCCTATCCTAGTACCACCAAAAATATTGCTCAAAAAAGGAGAGGAGGAAGGATAAGAAAGAGCAATATAATAGGTGAATTTGATCAAAGTAATATAAATATATATGAAAATATCACAATGAAATTTGATACCACTTATATGTGCCAATAAAATACAAAAAATCTGGGCATAAGTGGCTCACACCTGTAATCTGAGGAGGCTGAGATGAGGATTAAGATTTGAAGCCAACCAAGGCAGGAAAATCCATGAGACTCTTACCTCCAAATAATTACTAAAACGTTGTAAGTGGAGCTGTGGCTCAGTGAGAGGCCACAAGCTCTGAGCACAAAAGGTCAGGGACAGTGCCCAGGCCTTCAGTTTAAGCCCCAGGACTGACACAAAAAATACAAAAAGATAAAAATAAAAACATATTGATGTAAACTGGAACAAAGACGAATTCACTTTTCCCACATCATAGTCCTTGTTTAGCAGTAGAGGATGAAAATAACAAATATAAAAACACTCTAGGATAAGAATAAATGGACTTGATTTTAGAAATAACTTATAAAGCTGAGTGCAGGTAGCTCACGCCTATAATCCTTACCTACTCAGGAACCTAAGATCTAGAGAATCACAACCCAAAACTAGCCTGAGCAAGAAAGTCTGTGAGACTCTTGCCTCCAATTAATCACCCGAAAAAGGCCAGAAATGGAGGTGAGGTCCAAGTGATAGAGTGCCAGAATCCAGCAAAGAGCCAAGTGAGAGCATGAGGCCCTGAGTTCAAGTCCCAGTACAGTACACAGGTGCACACACACATACACACATTAGCTTCTTGACATATCCTTACTAGTTTTAGCATAGAATTTCTAATATGCATACTTAAAATATGACACCCTCAGCAGTATTATAGCTCAAATTAGTAACAAATAATACACAATTTAATAGAAAAAAGATCATAGTCTTAGATACACCAAAGAAGTGTCATACTCCAAATAACACTCTGAACTCAGTGGTATAAGGACACATTAAATGTCATGAAAATAGAACTCATTTGAAATATTTTAAGTTTCAATCTGAGAATAGTTTTTATTATCAAGTATACACGTATGATGTTTTTATTTCAAAAATAGGCATATTGTAAGTGTTTATTAAGTCAAGAAGCTTTTTAAAACATCATATTGGTGCTAGGGATGTTGCTCAGAGATAGAGCTCTTGCCTAGCTGGAATCAATGTCTAGTACTATGAAAATAAAAAATAAAGAAAGCTTAAACCAAGATCCAATACAAGGGGCTGGGGATATGGCCTAGTGGCAAGAGTGCCTGCCTCATATACATGAGGCCCTGGGTTCGATTCCCCAGCACCACATATACAGAAAATGGCCAGAAGTGGCAGAGTGCTAGCCTTGAGCAAAAAGAAGCCAGGGACAGTGCTCAGGCCCTGAGTCCAAGCCCCAGGACCGGCCAAAAACAAACAAACAAACAAAAAAACTCAGTGACAAGATCCAAGACAAATCTGAAACAATGAGGCAATACAACCCTTTTTGTCAATAAGTTGATTATTTCAACTATTTTGTTAAAATTTTAGAAAGCCAACAAACATAGTACACATTGACAAGGGGTTAATATCTAGATTAGAAAATGAATTTTAAACATTAATAGCAAAGATAAATAGCCCAATTAAAAATGGGCAACAGACCTAACCAAACATTTTTCAAAAGAAGACATATAAATGGCCAGCAGGTATATTGTTAAAACATTCAATATCACTAACCATCAGAGAAATGAGTCAAAAACACAATGAGTTATTTTACTCCAGTAAGAACACTTATTATCCAAACATATTAGATAATAAATACTGAGGTGGGATAATAAATACTGAGGTGGATGTGAATAAAAAAGAATCCTGAACAATTCTCTATAATTTCCTCGAAGCAGGGAGAACATCCCATAATCCATTGAAGCCAGCAATATCCTAATTGCAAAACCAGGCAACATCATTATAGAGTAAAAAACAGCTGTCATGGAAGTGAGTGCAAAAATCCTAAACTAAGTCAACCAAAATACAAACTAATACAGCCATTAGAGAAAGCAATATGGAAGTTACTCAAAAAATTATAAATAGAATAACCATATGATCCACTAATTCTGCTACTGGGCATACATCTAATGGAAATGAAACCAGAATGTCAGAGTCATCTGCACTCTCATGTTCAGTGCAGCACTATTTGCAATACCAAAGAAATGGAAACAGCCCCAATGTCCATCAACTGATAAAGAGAGAAAGAAAATGTGGTACATATTCACAATGGATTGGTATTTATCCATAAAAAGAACAAAATTCTGTCATTTGTGGTAAGCTGGGTAGAAATTGAAACAGTTACGTTAAGTGAAATAAGTCAAGCCCAGAAAGACCACTTTCCCATGGACTCATTCATACAGGGAATGTAAAAACATTGGTCTTCTCATAGAAATTGAGACTAGATTGACAAGTAGAGGCTAGGGAGAGTAGCATGTGACAGTGAGACAACTTTCCCATGGACTCACTCATACAGGGAATGTAAAAACATTGGTCTTCTCATAGAAATTGAGACTAGAGTGACAAGTAGAGGCTAGGGAGAGTAGCATGTGACAGTGGGATTGAGAGAGGTTGATGAATGGATAGTAAGGTATAGGTAGATATAAGAAGGATGTTGTGGTGTAACTGAATAGTAGGGTAATTTTAGAGTATAATAATGTACTATTATTTCAAAAAGGAAGAAAGGATTTTTAATATTTTTGCCATAAGGAAATCATGAATGTTTAACCTGAATTAAACATTTTGTAAAACCAAGTGCCAGTGGTTAATGTCTGTGACCCTAGCTACTCCAGAGGCTAAAATCTGGAGGACTGGAGGTTCAAAGCCAACCCAGAGCAAAAAAGTCCATGAAAAATTAATATCTCAAAAATAATCACCAAAAATCCTGGGTAGGGGCAGGGCCAGCTGTGAATAAAGCAAACCAAGTAAACACAAAACCCCTGAGTTTATGCCCTGGTACTAGAAATTTTTTTTATACATATATGTATTTAAAGCATCACATATTATTCTGTGAATATATATATATATATATATTTGTGTTTTAAAATATCAGTTAAAATAAATTTGCATGTCAAAACATCATGCTGTATACCACAAATATGTACAATTTGATTATGAATTATTTTAATTAGTTTATTTATTGTCAAAGTGATGCATAGAGGGGTTACATTTTAATATGTAAGGCAGTGAGTACATTTCTTTGCAAACTTGTTACCTCCTCCCTCTTTTTTCTCCCACCTTTCTCTCCTCCCAATTTATTATGAATTTTAAAATTTATTAATTAAAAAAATAAAGTCAGTATAATTCATCACTTCACTATGCTAAAGAAGAAAAAATTACAGGACCATATTAACTAAAGGGAAAGTCTCCTCTGTGTCTCACCTGAGTGACACATTCCAATTTAACTTCCTTTTGAAATAGATCTCTCCTAGAGCACAGCTGTCTTTGTAAGAACAAACTGGACATGGATCAGAAAGAACCCCAAGGATGTTTGCCAGTACAAACAAGTCTCTTGTGAAAGGGACACTTGGTCATAGGTCAGACATTTATGAATTAGGCCACGTATCAGGGCTAGAGTTTATAGACACTCTCTGGAAAGATCTCAAGACCAAACTGGGAAGAGTAAAATAGAAGGTAAGTATTGCTCAGATACTAAAGAGGAACAAAGACTCCAACAGGAAAAAGAAACTCAACACAAAATTGTAGCATAACAATCCAGATGCAACAATATATTAAAATGACTATGTATTACAACCAAGTAAGAGTCATCCCAGAAAAATACAAGGGTCATTCCATAAGAAACGAAAAGCAACAATCCATGTATAAAGAGCACGTGATTTGGAAAAATCTAACACCTCTCAATGATTAACAACTACATAGGAATGTAGGAACCAAAGCAAACTAGTCTTCATAAAGACTAGTCTTCATTAAATGAATCATTGACAATCAGGAAAATCTGGAACTACTTCTCTAATATTAGGGACAAAATAAGAGTACTTTCTCTCACCAATTTTATTCCACATTTTGATGGATAAACCAGCCAGAGTTCAATTAGCCATATGATAGAAAGGAAAAAAAAGAGAAAAAATGTGCAAGAAAGGAGTTGGAAGGAAAGAAGGAAGAAAGAAGAGAGCGAAGGAGGGAAGAAGGAAGGAAAGAGAGTACGAAAGAAAAGCATGTAAGTTAAAGCCAAAGAAATAGTTATATCTCAATGATGATGGCATTATTCTATATATATAAAATTTGAAATAATCCATCAAAATATTAAAATGAATAAATTCATCAGCTTGTAAAATTACACAAAGGTGATATGTATTTCTATACACATTGTAGAAATGTAGAAATATAACAATGAGCAGAAACCAAGAGAACAATTCCATTTTGTAATACAACTAAATGATAAAATATTTACTAACAAGATTAACCAAACATTCCTGCATTTCAGTAGGAATATAATATACACAGAAAACTATAACAACAAGGAACATCTTGCCATATGCTTCTTTTCCCATCTGTATATCTTATTCTGTGAAATGTCTGTTCTTTTGCCTGTTCTATAAATGGAGTATTTTTACTGTTGAATTTTAAGGGGAAAAAATGCCCATTAGTAACAGTTCTATTGAACAGGAAGCATTTCACCCTTGATGGTAGTTATAGCCTCATGGAACTATATAATGTGATAATTCCCTCTGGTGAATTCCCCACTCCTAGCAGCCTTAACATTATCCACCATACCTGAGGCTGCTACCTATGTGGATAGGCAAAACAAATATGGAAAAGCAAAAATGAGTAAGCATATAAGCATTTATTTTTTTTAAAAAAAGCAACTCAAAGAGGGAAAGAAGGGAAATGTGGCGGTGGAGCTGTCTATATATTTTCATAGGTCTGTGTTGAAGGCATGCATGATCTCATGCCCTGGGATTTCTGTTTGTAAAGATCATTTCCTACAAAGGAAGTTAGAGGGTCAACTTGTTCTGAGAACCTTGTAATTAGACTTGGGGATTCTTCTGGTTTATCAGGAAAGGGAGAGAATTTAAAGGGAATAAATCAGAGGGTTAGAGATTAGAAAATGGATCTTACCCAAAGCATCTTTTGAAACAATCCAGAATTTTCCTAAATGGAATCTTCTAAGACTCAAGGGGAACATCAGGTTGGCTTGAGAAGCACTGTCTTCAAACTTATTCTGTATAATATCAATAACATCCCTCTTATCTGACTCTGTTGGCTCGCAGAAAGAAAGCAAATCTCCTTACTCCAGTAATCTCCCCACTCTCCTCACTTATCACTTCATCTAGCCCTAGGGAACACTCTCAAGATCTTTCCCTCAGAAGTGTGTGTGTGTGTGTGTGTGTGTGTGTGTGTGTGTGTGTGTGTGTGTGTGTGTGTGTAGGATTTGCTCTTGGGTTTCTTTTTAAAAATAATTATTTATTGTCAAAGTGATGTACAGTTTCTTACGTAAGGCAGTGGGTACATTTCTTGTACAATTATTCTAGGGTTTCTGAAGTCTGTGACAGGAATTAAGGTGGGAATGTCTGTTCCTCCCTGCCCCATCCCCACCCCTACCTATTCCACCCCCACAGATCCTTGAGCTAGGAAAATTCACCTTTTTGAGTCTGAGCTGCTTTCTTAAAAAAAAAAACTAATCTTTAGAAAACACAATTTAGGGGGCTGGGGATATAGCCTAGTGGCAAGAGTGCCTGCCTCGGATACACGAGGCCCTAGGTTCGATTCCCCAGCACCACATATACAGAAAACAGCCAGAAGCGGCGCTGTGGCTCAAGTGGCAGAGTGCTAGCCTTGAGCGGGAAGAAGCCAGGGACAGTGCTCAGGCCCTGAGTCCAAGGCCCAGGACTGGCCAAAAAAAAAAAAAAAAGAAAGAAAACACAATTTAGGCAGTAAGTGTACCCATTCAGTCTAATCTTATAAAGAATAATTTAATTACTACATCAATAACTTCATCCTGTTTCTATACTTTTAAGGTAACAGGAAAAGTCTTCAGGTCATTTCTATTGGTACAACTCCTATTTGAAAAATAAGCAGAAATACCAATTTCTCTATAATAAAATAGAAAACCTCTTTTTAGACAGTTATGGGGATTGTTCCAACAAATGGAATAATGTGATGATAAAATAAGTCATTGTTAGAAAACGTTCAGCAAGGGGTCCCAGATCTAATCTGAGATACTATTGCCAGATAGATAGCCCTTCTTGTCATTTGTCAGCAAAGGTTTGAGTGTTGAAATATGGTAGCCTGAAATTTTGAAAAACCAAAGGGCTGATTTCTATTGTTGTACTAATTTAAATGTTTTAGGTAATCAGGAAATTGGACATTTTTCTGTAGGTTAACTGATTAAAAAATCGATTGCCTGTTCTTTCTACCTTCCCTCTCTGAAGTACTATTACAGATACTAGACTGCCCCTGTCTGGACCCTTTACTATTCTATGTTGTTGCTTTAGTTGTGACTCTGATCCATTCAAGGTTTCTCCTAGACAGTAACTACAGGGGCACTGGTGATCTTGGTCTATGTAACTGCTGGCCTCTCACTTTTTGGGCTAGTAACTATTCTTGTCCACACAAGAATCCATATACTTTAAAAACATATTAAGCCAGATGCCAAAGCTCATTTTATTTTGAAACTATGACATTATTTTTCTCTAGCTCTGACATATTATTTTTCTCCAGCACAATAAGTTAAAAGGAGCAAATAAGCAACTGCCCTGTTCAGCAATTTGTCTCATCCACTGATAGAGGTAGTACACACTGCAAAATTCAGGCCATATAACAGGAAAGGAAAAATTTGTCATGAATAAAAATAATTAAGTACACGACTGTACAACAAAGAATTCTCATGTGCCATTATTTCTACCTTTTAGACCTTGGATGGCCATATATTGCATAGGCCTCCACCTCTAGATCCTGAAACACAAAATACTAATTAAGATGTCCATCCTACCTTTTCTGTTAGCCCTATGTGCTTATTTTGTCCTTCAGTTTTTATTTCTTTTTTTCTTATTTATTATCAAAATGATGTACAGAGAGGTTACAGTTTCATACGTTAGACCTTGGGTACATTTCTTGTACTGTTTGTTACCTCCTCCCTCATTCCCCCCTCCCCAGTTTTTATTTCTTATAATGAAGAGGTTCAAAGTATAACCACAAGTCTAATGGCAAAAAGACTGGAATCAAAATCAAGGGATTAGAGTGATCAGGGTACCATTGATCACCAACTCCAACATCTTAGATAAAAAAATACCACATCCTCTAGCCCTTGCAACCAGCTACAAGAAGAATTGGTTGCCACCTTTACATTGCCTTATACAAACATGTACTAATCTTGACATAACACTTGTTAACTGAAACAAAACACAAGAAATAGAAGCACAGTTACACAAGTATGATAGTGATATGAGAAATGATACTTTCAGCAAGTGGGGAGGGTGAGTGCTTTGGGGGAGATGAGTGCTTTTATAACTGTTTAACTGTGGGAAATTTGGATGAAGTCTTAAAATCATGATATTACCCCAAGAATGCATCACAAACAAGTTATTGCTTAATAATTAAAATTTCAGTTTTTATCAAAGCACAGCTGGAAAGAACAAAGCATACTAATATCCTAATAATTTGTTTTTGCATGTTTGACAGGATAAACAGATGATTTATGTTATACAAATGACTTTTCATATTTTTCTAATAAAAGGAGGCATGTACTTTGCAAATCTGTCTTACTGTCTCTCTCCCTCCTTCTCTGTCTTTCTTGTTTTCTGTCTCTCTTTCAAATCAAAAGGGCCTGGGGGGTATTCTAGCAAGCAAAGGCCCTGAGTTCAATCCCCAGTGCCACAAAAATGTACATGCTTTATTTTTATTGGTGCATATTATTTGCATTAGATGAAAGATTCCATTGTGATATTTCCATAGATTTATATAATGCACTTCGTTTACACTCATGAATCACCCTAATTTCCCTATTACATCCACTTTTCTTCTCCCCTAGTTCCCATTTTTTCAGGATTCCACATATGAGAGAAAACCTGTGATATTTCTTTCTAGTTCTTACTGTTGAAATAGAGACACTGGCTCTAAGTGGCGTCATCTTGGCCATGTGGTGGATGATAGGGTATTGGGTTTAACTGGCACCATCTCATCTTCAGGGTGGAGGCAGGGAAGTCCCACCTCCCAGGTGATGGGTGTGCTTGAATTCTTAGAGACAAGGGTAGGAAATTGGACACCATGGTACTGGTCCTGCCAGTCTTAGGTCATGAACTCTCAAGCTCCTTGTTACCCTGTCCACTGGTCTGACCTTTTTTATTCACCGACCAGCTCAGGCACCTTTACACATGCCTTATGTTCCCATTTCCCCTGTTTCCTGGTTCTCCTCTAGTCACCATGGTATCTCACTTCAGCTCTCTGTTGGGGTTGATCTGGTTTGTTGGTATTGTTTTTCTGCTTTCTTTCCTCTCCTGCTCTCATGCTCAGTTTTCTGACAGTGTGAAGTATATTCGAAGGGCTGCAGGTCTTTGGGACAAGAGTCCACCTGCATTAGTCACTGGCTTCCCAATAAATGCTTTTTGGTTCAACCTCTCAAAATGTGGCTTCTCAGTTTCTTGAACTGAGTTACCTTCCAACACTGTGAGATGATCATGAGTTCCAGTTTCGTCCATTTTCGTGTAAATAAAGTGATTTCATTTTCCTTTGTGGCTTAATAACACTTTCTTGTGCAGATACAACACATTTTCTTATATCCACATCCATTGATAGGTATGTAGGCTGATTCTATAACTCAGTTATTGCTAACAGTGGTGCAATATAGACGAGTACATAGATACAGTAATTTGACTTATATTACTTGAAGCATCTACTGAAGGGTTAGTATAGCTGATCATATGATAGCTCTATTTTTAGGATTTAAGAAACTTTTATACTGATTTTCACAGTGGTTGGCCTAATTTACATTTGCAAACACTTCCCCATACCTTTCCCACATTTCCTAACTCTTTCTGCCTATCATGTCCTCATCAGTATTTGTGATGTTTTGATTTTTGGATGAGTTTTATTCTTGCTGATGTGAGATGGAAATTCAATGTAGTTTTGATTTGCATTTTTGTATGTGACTGTACTGGGATTTGACTCAAGACCTAGCCTACTTGCTCAGCTTTATCACTGGCATTTGATAAACTAAAAATGCTGTGAATATGATTGGAATCCATACGCAAAAAGACTTCACTGGGTTTTGAGTCCAACACTTTAACCACTCAGACATACCTCACTTGCCTTTATCTGCACAGTATATTTCATCCTTCTCATTATGTTTTTGAAGATATCAGAGGCAAGCAAATAGCTAGGCACAGGTGCCTCCTGCCTGTAATTCTAGCTTAAGCAAAAAAGAAAAAGTAAGGGACTGTGTCCAGGTCCTGAGTTCCAGCCTCAGTATTAGTACAAAAACAAGGACAAACAAAAGAAGAAATAAAGAAAGAGTATGAAAATATCTGCAAAAACATATGGCAGATAAGACCTGAAAATGAGCTATTCTGATGTGCCAAACAGTCAAGAGAGAACCAGACAATAAATGGGAAAGGTCCAAACAAGCAATAAAAATAGATTTAAAAATAAGTGCTATCTCTCTGGACCTCCTATTATTGTTTGATGTACAGATGAAGGCACTATGTTAGGTAAGATAACTTGCTATTTGAGGGCAGAAGGGAAACTGCTAATGGCCTGAATACACTAGAGTGAAAATGTTTGTTCTGTCACATAGCTTTTTATGTTCTGCTAGCTATTTCACCTCTGCTAACCCTCTACTCCCATGATCATGTTTTATGTTTCAACAGTTGTTCCCCTGCTCCCACTGCTTTCATTCTCATGGCCTTAGGTTCCAAGACAAAGCAGATCAGCCCCAAGACCGCTGGGAGGTATGTTATTCTCAGCATAGCAAGCACACATCTGAATTGTTTCTGCTGTCAACCATTCACATTAATTAGAAGACAATCCGGATTGGAGGAGGGGAAAAATAAGCATGTTCTGTTGGGTAGAGTGCTAGTGAGACCAAGTTAAGTTAATGAGAATGAACAAAGATGGATACTTGAAACCGATTATCAGCAAGCATGGAAATAGAATCTCTTGAAACTGTATTAAGAGAAGGTAAGGGAGCTTGATAATATAGGGTTTATTGGAATACATTGCATACATATGTGGAAATGTCACAATGAAATCTCCCATTGTATAGCTTATGTATGCGAATTTAAAAAAAAGTCATAGCTTACATATGCTAATTTAAAAAAGAAAAAGTCAGCCAGGGAAATATATTTAGAACATACAATATAAACTGTTAAAATCATTGAAATACTGTGCTTCTTCAAATATATAGTGGTACTCAAGTACAAAATATGAAAAAAGACAGTTAACCTGATAGAAAATAGAGTAAAGAACACTAAGAGATAATTAAAGAAACAAAATTAAACTATCTGAAAATAGTTGGAACTTGCATAAATTAATTTAGATCAAATAAACGTTAACCAAAACAATCATAACAGATAAAAATGAATCCTTGCCAAGTAGATGTGTGATAGCTTGGAACAGCATATTGGAATGTGCTACATAAGAAGTTGGCTAAAGAAGAAAGGGAAATTGCTGAGTAGTTAGAACAAAGTTCTTGTACTTCTACAGAAATATCATACAACAAAGAGCAACTGTCAAAATAAGCTTCTTCAGAACTCTGGAAACACAGTCCAAGTCAAGTTTTATAGCCACAAAGTTGACATAAAATTAAGGAAAAGGAAACTTTAAAATGATTAAAGTTGTGTGGCTTTCCCCTCTATTTTTCTATTTTTATTTTATTTATTTTTAAATTATCTTTAAGTAGTTTTTTTGTTTGTTTTGTTTTTTGCCAGTCCTGGGGCTTAAACTCAGGGCCTGAGCCCTGTCCCTGGCTTCTTTTTGCTCAAGGCTAACACTCTGCCAACTTGAGCCGCAGAGCCCCTTCTGGCCTTTTCTATGTATGTGGTGCTGAGGAATCGAACCTAGGGCTTCATGTATATGAGGCAAGCACTCTTTCCACTAGGCCATATTCCCAGGCCTAAGTAGTTGTTTTTAAAGAATATTTTTATTAGTGTCTTTAAGTAGTTCTATAAAGGAGTTGCCATTTAACGAAGCAGTTAATGAATTTAATACATCTTGATCAATGTCACCTCTTTCAACTTTCTCACCCATACCTCCCTTATCCATCCCTTTCCTCACTCTTCTTAATTTTATAGGATATACATTGATTCTTAACTTCATTCTCTCTACTTTCTCCTCTTTATTTGTCTGCCCCTTTCACCTTATCCCTACCTCAACCCTTTCAAATATCAGCTTTCTGGTGTTTTAGCTTGCTGAACTCTGACTTTGCCTTTCTAAGGAACTACACTGAGTTCTCCCTTGGATCTACTGAATTTCAGTTAATATATTTGTGTACACTTGTGTACCACGCAGCATATTTACTTAAAAGTTTGTGAGCTAAATATAGCTTCTATAAATAAGGGAAAACATGCATAATTTGTCTCTCTGGGCCTGACTTACTTAATAATTTTTTCCAGGTCGTTCCATGTCTTTACAAATGGTACAGTATCATTCTTTCTAGTGGATGAGTACAATTCCATTGTACATATATGCCACATTTTCTTGATCCATATTTCCATTGAGGGGCATCTGAGCTCATTCCATTCCTTGGCTATTATGCTGCAATGAACATATTTGTGATGGTGGCTTTATTGTATCTTGGTTTATAATCTTTTGAGTAAATGCCTAGGAGTGGAACTGCTAGATCATAGAGTATAGTTCTATGTCCAATTATTTGAGAAACCACTCCAGAGTGGTTGAACAAGTTCACATTCTTACCATTAGTGTATTGGGGTTCTCTTTTGGCCACATCCTTGCCAGAATCTATTTATTTATTTATTTATTTTTATATAATGGCTATTCTAACTGGGGTGAGGTGGAATCTCAACGTTGTTTTGATTTGCATTTCTTTTATGGCCAGGAATAGACTCCTCCCCCAAGCTAGTAGAACTGATTCAAAACTTTGGTGAAGTAACCAAAATCAACCCATAATAATCAGTAGCTTTTCTGTACTCCAACAACAGAAGATTGTGAAATCAATTCAACGCAACTCAAATCAAATCAACTCAATTTGAAATAACCTTAAAAATACTTAGGAATTAACTAAAGATGTGAAGTATCTGTATAATGAAGAGTTTTAAATTTTAAAGAAGGAAATTGAAGAAGACTTAAGGAAATGGAAAGACCTTCCATGATCCTGGATTAGAAGAATTAACATTGTGAAAATGGCAATAGTGCCCAAAGCAATCTACAAATTCAGTGTAATAGCCACCAAAATCCCAACATCATTTTTCAGTGAGATAGAGAAAGCAATCCAAAAATTCTTATGGAACAATAAAAGACACTGAAGAGCAAAAGCAATCCTTAGCAGGATAAATAGTATTGGAGGGATAACAATACCAAACTTCAAACTCTAATGAAACCAGATTACTACTGGTACAAAAACAGGCCTGAAGACCAATGCGACAGAATAGAAGACCCATAAATAAACCCACAGTCCTCCAACCATTTAATATTCTATAAGGGAGCCAAAACCACATATTGGAAGAAGGACAGCCTCTTCAACAAACTGGGTATTCATGTGTAGAAAAAGAAACTAGATCCTCACATATCACCTCATACCAGCATTGATTCAAAGTAGATAATAGATTTCATGTAAGACAAGAGACGATGAAAATATTATAGGAAAGAGTAGAGGAAACATTAGGGCTCTTGAGCACAGGTAGAAACTTTCTGAGAAAAGATCCAGAAGCACAGAAAATCAAATAAACACTTGATAAATGGGATTGCATCAAACTAAAAGGTTTCTGCACAGCAAAGGACATAGCCAACAAGATAAAAAGAAAGCCTATAAAAAGGGAGAAGATTTTTGCCAGCTATAATATCAAGAACAAACAGAGAACTTAAAAGATTAAATCCTCAAAGAAAACAACCCAGTTAATGACTGGGCTAGTGAGTGAGAGTCTTTTCAGAAAAATAAGTAAGAAAGACCAATTGTGTGGCATTTTACTTGCCTATATCTCATTCCTTATCTCTAGCCAGGTAGCCAGCTTGAAAGGGTAACCTGTTTTTCCAGTGTTGGACTCCACTTGCTTGTTCTGAAGACATTTTAGAGAATTACTGGGCATACCTCTTCTAATCTGTCTGGAGGATACCTTATCTCTGTTTTGTCTAACTAAGAATTCTCTCAGGGAAGAAAAATGATGAGCATTACACAAAAACATCACAAGATGAAGGAAATTCTGACATCCTCTTGAACAACAAGTACTGAAAAAAAATAGCCTAAAATATAGGTTAGAAAATCTAGTGAGAGAGATAAAAGGAAAGCACATGCATGAGGGCCTGAGTTCAAGCCAAAATACCACCAAAAATAAAAGGAAAAACGAGAAGCCTAGTTTTTTTGTTGTTGATTTGTTTTATTAGAAACTTGAGGCCTTTAAAATGATTGTGTATATTGGAGAAATCTGAAAGCCACATGCCTTGGCCACCATGGGGAGATGCTATTCTTTCATCTTCTACTGATTTCTGGGCTAAGTATTAACAAGATTAGAGGCTGAATTAGCAGAATGGTATGCAGCCTGAATAAGATTTTAAAAAATATCCCAGCACAAAATCTGCTTATAAAGACAGATGCCAGTGTTTTCTTTGTTTGTATATATTTTTGGTTCATGTATATGTTTTTAGTGTCAAAGCTCTAGTAGAAAACAAACTAAATGAATACCTCAATGACTTCATGCAAAAATATTCTGGAGAAGTAACTAAACAAATGGGTAACTAAAGCCTTCAACAATCTAATAACAGAAAACCTTGAATTGAAGGACAGGAAAGAATCTAATTTTCAGGGTTACACATTATAATATTTAAATGTCCAATTTTCAACCAAAAAGCTAGAACATTTGCAATGAAATAAGAACTCATGACCCACTAAGACTAACAAAATAAATTAACTTAAAATATCCCTAAAAAGTCAAGATATTGGACTTCTTAAAACATTTCATAAAAGGGGCTGAAAATATGGCCTAGTGGCAAGAGTGCTTCCCTCCTACACATGAAGCTCTCGGTTCGATTCCCCAGCACCACATATATGGAAAACGGCCAGAAGGGGTGCTGTGGTTCAGGTGGCAGAGTGCTAGCCTTGAGCGGGAAGAAGCCAGGGATGGTGCTCAGGCCCTGAGTCCAAGGCCCAGGACTGGTCAAAAAAATTTTTTTTTCATAATTGTCATAAATATGTCAAATAGTTAAAGGAAAGCATGGAACTAAAGAAAATCGGGGAAGTTATGTATGAGCAAAATGAAAATAGAATTTGTAAAAGAAAAAAATTACCAAAACAGTGATATTGATGCTAGAAATAGACAATTAAAGTGAAATTACAACTATAGCATTACAAAAACAGATGTAAAAAAGTCACAAAAAGATCTAGAAACTTGAGGACAGTGCAATTAAATTTTCCAGTATGGAGAACAGGGAAAATAAGAATAAAAAACATAGATCTCCATCAAGTGGAATGACATATGCATTTTAGAAACCTTAGAAATAAAAAGAGAGGAATGAGAAGAGGTGGTAATAAGATCCAAAGCCTCTGGAGTTTGGTGAAAGGCTTAAATCTATGCATCCAAGTAACTTGATAAACATCAAATGAAATACATTTAAGGAAGTCCAAACTAAAACATTCACTGTCAAATTATTAAAAATACACAAAAGAATGCTGGAAGTAGCAAGACAGTAATAACCCATTATATACAAGGAACGCTCAATAACAGCCAATTCCTCAAATGAATTATGCTGATAATAAGAAAGTAGGGTGGTTTACAATGCTAAAGAAAAATAACTGAAAAAAGTATTTTCTATATTTTATTTTAGTTTGATTTCTAGTTTGTTGTTCAATATGGCAATCAAAATAATTATTCTGTCCTTATTTATGAAATTAATGAGTGTTTCTAATAGTAAAATATTAAATATGATATTTGCATGGATATTTAATCAGGTGACTTTAATGGACTAATAAAGTATTTTTCTATTAAAAACTGTAAGCTAAGAATTTCACATCTAGAAAAATGTCCTTTCACAATCAAAACAAAAATTAAAACTTTCAGATAAATAGTAGTTAAGTAAGTTTGTGACCTGTAGACTCAATCTCCAAAAAAATTGACAGTGTGTCCTTCAGTTGAAACAAAAACTAGACAGCAACCAGAAATAATATGAAGAAATAAAGATCTCTGAGAAAGTTAAATACACAAATACAGCATTATTTTTCTACTGGTATAGAATTCTACTTTTCGTGTATGCCTGCACTTGGGCTTGAACTCAGGGCCTGGGCACTCTTACTTAACTTTTTCGCTCAAGTCTAGCATTCTACCACTTGAGCCACAACTCCACTTTCAGACTTTGGGTGGTTAATTGGAGATAAGAGTCTCATGGATTTTTCTGCCTGGGCTGGCTTTGAACTATGAGTCTCTGATTTCAACCTTCTAAGTAGTTAGGATACAGGTATGAGCCACCAGCACACAGCTCTATGATTCTTTTTATTTACATATAAATGCATATAACCAGGCTGGGAATATGGCCTAGTGGTAGAGCTTGCCTCACATATATGAAGCCCTGGGTTTGATTCCTCAGCACCACATATAAAGAAAAAGCCAGAAGTGGTGCTGTGGCTCAAGTGAAGCCAGGGACAGTGCTCAGGCCCTAAGTTCAAGCCCTAGGATTGGCAAAAAAAAATGCATAAAGCTTCTTATGCTATTTGGCAAATAATGTATAAATATGTTCTTGTAAAAAAAGATACTACTGTGACAACAACAATATAAAGGAGACCTGTACAAAAGCAGTTTTTTTTTCAAATTTTTATTATCAAACTGATGTACAGAGAGGTTACAGTTTCATATGTTAGGCATTGGATACATTTCTTGTACTGTTTGTAACATTGTCCCTCATACCCCCTCCCCCCTCCCCCTTACCCTTTCCCCCATGAGGTGTTCAGTTCACTTACACCAAACAGTTTTGCAAGTATTGCTTTTGTAGTTTTGTCTTTTTTTACCCCGTGTCTCTCAATTTTGGTATTCCCTTTCAATTTCCTAGTTCCAATACCAGTATACACGGTTTCTAACATACTCAGATAAGATTACAGAGATAGTGTAGGTACAACCACAGGAAGGTGATACAAGAACATCATCAATAATAGAAGCTACAGATACACATGGGATGTTGAAAGTAGTCACAACTGTGATATAACAATTGTCTCCATAACATGGGAGTTCATTTCACTTAGCATCCTCTTAGGTGTTCATAAGGGTATAGCTATTGGGCCTTGTGATGCTCTGCTGTGACTTGCCTAAACCTGTACTAATTATTCCCAATAAGGGAGACCATAGAGTCCATGTTTCTTTGGGTCTGGCTCACTTCACTTAGTATAATTTTTTCCAAGTCCTTCCATTTCCTTACAAATGAGACAATGTCATTCTTTCTGATAGAGGCATAAAATTCCATTGTGTATATGTACCACATTTTCCTGATCCATTCGTCTACTGAGGGGCATCTGGGTTGGTTCCAGATTCTTGCTATGACAAACTGTGCTGCAATGAACATTGCGGACAATGGCCTCATATCTAAAATATATGCAGAACTAAAACAATTACCTTCTTCCAAAACAAAACTGCAAAAACCAATAGCCCCCTCATCAAGTGGGCTAAAGACTTACAAAGAGACTGCTCTGATGAGGAAATGAGAATGGTCAGGAGACATATGAAAAAATGCTCTACATTACAGGCCATAAAAGAAATGCAAATCAAAACAACATTGAGATTCCATCCCACCCCAGTAAGAATGTCATATATCAAGAAAACTAACAATAACAATTGTTGGAGGGGATGTGGCCAAAAGGGAACCCTACTTCATTGTTGGTGGGAATGTAATCTGGTTCAGCCACTCTGGCAAGCAGTATGGAGATTCCTCAGAAGGCTAAATATAGAACTCCCCTATGACCCAGCAGCCCCACTTTTGGGTATCTATCCAAAAGACCACAAACAAAATCACAGTAATGCCACCAGCACAACAATGTTCATTGCAGCACAATTTGTCATAGTGAGAATCTGGAACCAACCCAGATGCCCCTCAGTAGACGAATGGATCAGGAAAATGTGGTACATATACACAATGGAATTTTATGCCTCTATCAGAAAGAATGACATTGTCCCATTTGTAAGGAAATGGAAGGACTTGGAAAAAATTATACTAAGTGAAGTGAGCCAGACCCAAAGAAACATGGACTCTATGATCTCCCTTATTGGGAATAATTAGTACAGGTTTAGGCAAGTCATAGTAGAGCATCACAAGGCCCAATAGCTATATTCTTATGAACACCTAAGATGATGCTAAGTGAAATGAACTCCATGTTATGGAGACAATTGTTATATCACAGTTGTGACTACTTTCAACATCCCATGTGTATCTGTAGCTTCTATTATTCATGATGTTCTTGTATCACCTTCCTGTGGTTGTACCTACACTATCTCTGTAATCTTACCTGAGTATATTGGAAACCGTGTATACTGGTATTGGAACTAGGAAATTGAAAGGGAATACCAAAATTGAGAGACACAGAGTAAAAAAAAGACAAACAACTACAAAAGCAATACTTGTAAAACTGTTTGGTGTAAGTGAACTGAACACCTCAGGGGGGGAAAGGGTAAGGGGGAGGGGGGAGGGAGGTATGAGGGACAAGGTTACAAACAGTACAAGAAATGTATCCAATACCTAACGTATGAAACTGTAACCTCTCTGTACAACAGTTTGATAATAAAAATTTGAAAAAAAGATAATTATAGAAAAATAAGTCAAATTATTTGCCCAGAAAGTAATTATATATATTTTTAAATTTTTAACAGAATTATAATTTTGAATATCAACCATAAAATTAGCAGTAGAAATCTTAGCCCTAATGATCTATGATTTGTATACAGCTCCACTACTTATTTCTGGTGTTCCCTGAAAGCACTTTACTGGTTTTATTTTCATTAAAATGTCAATATTCTAAAAAAAAAATAAAAGCTCTGTTCAAGGGATCTCTGGATCTGTTGCTGACCTTATGCAGCAGGTTCCTTGGTACCCTGAAACCAGTTCCACTGTCCGGTCTCCATCATTGCTTTGCTGCTGGCTGTGGCAGGATAAGGCACTCGGGGTGGTTTGCAACATGGTATTCAGAACATCCTTTCCCCATAGGGAGGCAAATGGCCACTCTCGGAAATGCATTCATGTTTATGTTTGCTGGCAAGTGGGTCTAAGGGCCCAGAGACCAAACATTCCAAACTGTGATTTCTACAACTTCCTCCCAACTCCCATGGGGAAGTAAAGTGCTAAGCAGTGTCTGAAAGCACTGACACCTATTTCTGGGAACTGCTTTCTGATGTGCATTTGCTACAAGACATGTCAGATGACCTTGGCCCAGGATCTCTGAGTTACATGATTTCCACAGCCTCTCCCTCCTCTCAACAGGGAGGTGACCTGTTGGACAGGCTCTGAAAGCATTCACACTCAGCTTTGGAAACTATATCCTGGTTTGTTACTAAGAAGCTCTGAGGGCACTGATCTCAGGACCTCCAAATCACATGATCTCCCCAGGTTCCTCCCGCCACCCCCCCCCCCCCGCCCGCGATGAACTACTGTGTGGTATCTGAAAGCCCTGATGCCATCTTTGGAAACGTCAACTTGGCAAGTGTTTTCTATCAGGTAGGATTAAAGGCCCTTCAGTCCAGACTCTGCATCACAAGAGTTGCTCAGCCTCCTCTCCAACAGGGAGGTAAACTGCTAGATAGGTTCTGTAAGCAATGAGACTAGCAGGCAGAAATGTCTAGGACTCTCAGTTTTCCCTCTACCAATGCAAAAATCAGTACTCTGCCCCCCAATTCTCTGACACATTCAGGGTTTACCATGTCCTTGGAAACTTACAGTCCCTGGGGACACAAACTGGAGGACTTGCAAAGCAAGAAGGAGCTTGATCAGCCCACCTGACATACTTACTCTATAAATCAAGCAGTGACTCTCACTAAACAAAGAAGGGAAGCTTCTACAGTGAAAGCATCTCAGAAGCAGAAAATCAAACCCTTATAAGAGGTTCCAGCTACTTTTGTTCAATATGAGTGGTGCTGGTAATCAGTCCCAGTACCCTGAGCACATAGATAAATGCTTAGTGACTGAGCCACACCACCAGCCTAATGGTGAGAAATAGCACCTGCATCCTACCAATACAACTCTCCTGTCTGAATATTGAGAATCCTTCGAGAAAAGACTACAAATTATTATAATTTCTAACTTGGTCACAGATTCACAAACCTAAATGCAGAAACACAAGAAACATGAAGCAATAAAAAAGAGGCAACATAGCTCTTACAAAATGTAACAACCTCACAGTAACAAACAACAGTTAAAGGGGTGAAATCTAAAAGAATTAAAAAGAAATGATTATATGAGTGACCAATGAAAAGAAAGAGTACATGAATAAATATCTCAGAAAATTCCAAGAAAAATCAAATTGTGAACTGAATAAAATAAATAGTATAATGCAGAACATAAAGAAGAATTGAATAAAGATGCATAAATTCTAAAAAAAAAAGAAATCAGGCCCGGTGCTGGTGACTCATGCCTGTAATCCTACCTACTTAGGAGACTGAGATCTCAGGACCATGGTTTGAAACCAGCCCAGGCAGGAAAATCCATGAGCTTCTTATCTCAATTAACTACCACAAAAACTAGTAGTGAAGCTGTGGCTCAAGTGACAGAACACTAGTCTTGAGCAAAAGAAGCTCAAGGACAGTGCTCAGGACTTGCTTTCTAGCCCCAGGACTGGCACAAATAAAATCAAATTGAAATCCTGCCAATGAAAGGCTCAATAATTCTGATAAAACCTTAGTGGAAATTCTCTAGCAGACTGTCTCAAAGGACTTAATGTCAAGGTAGACATATTTGAACATGAAGATGATGATAAAGGAAAAAAATAATACTTTAAAAGCCTATGGGTAGCCAGGTGCCAGTGGCTCACACCTATAATCCTAGCTACTCAGGAGGCTGAGATCTGAAGATGGTGGTTCAAAGTGAGCCCCGGGAGGAAAGTCTGTAAGACTTATATGTACAATTAACCACCAGAAAATCAGAAGTGGTGCTGTGGCTCACAGGGGTAGAGCACTAGCCTTGAGCTGAAGAGCTCAGGGACAGCACCCAGGCCCAGAGTTCAACTGTGTATAGGGGTCACCCAGGCTGTCACCCACCATGTAGCCAAGCAGAATCTCCAGACACTAGTCACCACAAAGTCGCCCCCATAGTCTGAGGTGTGCAAAGCAGAGCTGACCTTAGGATGAAGCTCCTCTTGCTCCCGTTCCTGCCCTCAGCCCCACCCCCACTGCCTAGCAAAGAATAAAGAAGTTTGATTAAGCAAAAAAGAAATGGAACATGAAGACCTCTAAAAAAGTTAAAATCCAAAATCTATGTACATGTGAATGCAGAAAAATAAGAGGTGGAGGCTAAACACACAGAAAACATTTAAGGAAATAGCAGAAAGTGTCCCTAATCTGTAGAAAGAAGTGGTCATCTATGCATAGCAAACCTTTAGGGTTCCAGAGAGAAGACCAGAAAAGAAACTTCCCAAGGTTTATCATAGTTAAAATATCGGTATACGAGTTAAGGAAATGATGTTGAAAGCTACAAGAGTAGCACCAAGTCAGATATAAGGAAAATTCATCATCATAATAGATTTCTCAGAAGAAACTTTCAAAGCAACCAGGGCATAAAATGATATATTTCAAGTTCTAAAATAAAATAACTATCAACCTAGATTGCTATACCCATATAAAATGTTTCATGATAAACAAAACCTAAAGAATGTATGACAACTAAACTATTGCTGCAGAAGATACTTAAAGGAATCCTACACATAGAAAAGGAAGATAAACACAACCATGAAAATACAGGAAAGGACAAACCTCAAAAGATCGTAGACAAATGAAGCCGTTTGTAAAGAAATGCAAAGACTTGGAAAAATTATGTTAAGTGAAGTAAATCTGGCCAAGAGAGACAAAGGATACATGCTTTCCCTTATATGTGGAGGCTAGATTTAGCTTGTAAACTTATAAGGAAATACCTTGGGTGATATGCAACTATTTACAAATCTGTTAACTGAAATATGGTAGATTCAGGGAAAAACTCAAATCATGTAACTCATCAGAAAGGCAACAAAATAAACACCAGAAAGTGGATACTTGAAAGAGGTGGGGTAGTGTCAAGGGAAAAGAAGTAGACAAATGCAAAGGAGAAGAGGGGGAAAATGCACTCAGAATCCAATGTATATTCTACAAAATTAATAAGAGTGAGGGAAGGAGTATGTGGGGAAGGATGGGTGTGAGTGTTGAAAGGAGTGACATTGATCATGATGCATTGCATTCATGATCTGCTTTGTTAAATGGTAACTGCTTGTACACTACTTAAAGATAATTTTAAAAAGAAAGAAAAATGAGAATCAAGGAAAAATTGAACAATATAAAACTAATAAAATGGCAGGAATCGCTAAATATTTTTAAATAACTGAATATTAATGGTCTCTATTCTCCAATCAAAAGAAAAAGACTGGAATTGGAGGTGCAGCTCAAGTGCCAACCTTGAGTAGGGGGAAAATGACAGAAAATAAATTGAATAAAAAAAAAGAAGACCCAACCATTTGTCCCTTATACAAAAAATACACCTCACTGAAAAAAAAAAACAAAATAAGCTTAAAATAAAAGGATGGAAAAGATTTCCCAATGAAATGGACCTTGAAAGCAAGAAGGAGTGGATGTATGACAAAGCAGCCTTCAGTAAAATTTAGTAAAAAGAGACAAAGGGCACTTCATTCTAATAAAGGAAACAATTCATCATGAAGATATAAAAATTATGCTTATCAAAAGTTGATGCACCCAAATTTATAAAGCAAACACGACTGGACATAAATATAGATAGACACCAGCAAGAACAGTGAGTAACTTTATTATTCTGCTCTCACAAATAGGTTGAATACACAAAAAGTCAACAAGAAAACTTGAGAATTAAATGGCACCTATTGACCAAATTGATTTAATGTGTATCTACAGAATTTTCCACCCAACAGCCACCAAATACACATTCTTCTCAGTGGCTCACAGAACGTTCTTCAGAATAAATTCTATCTTGAGGCATAAAGCAGGTCTTAATACAAGAAAACTGAAATAATTTCCTATATTGCAGTGAAATAAAGATAAAAATAAATAACTAGAGAAACTATAGAAATAACCAAACACATGAACTCAAATATTCACCCTTGAATGATTAGGGAGTCATCAATGTGATAAAGAGGCTTTATCAAAACATTCCTAGAATCAAATGAAAATGAACAGAACAAAAATTTCTGTCACCATAAAGATATGCTAAGGTTGAGAGCTGGTGGCTCACTCTGTAATCCTAGCTACTCAAAAGGCTGAGATCTGAGGACAACAGTTCAAAGCTAGCCTGGGCAGGAAAGTCTATGAGACTACTTTTTAAAATTAATTAATTGATTTATTGTCAAAGAGATAAACAGAGGGGTTACAATGTCATATACAAGGCAGTGAGTACATCTCCTAACAAACTTGTTAACTCCTTCCTCATTTTCCTCCCACCATCCCCCTTTCTAGCTCCCCCCACCCCAAGTTGTACAGTTGGTTTACAGCATATTTTCTTCAAAGTATTGCTGTCACATTGGTTCGACTTTTACCTTTTGCCTCTTATCTCTAATTGGCCACCAAAGAGCCAGAAGTAGAGCTGTTGCTCAAGTGATAGAGCACTAGCCTTGATCTCAAAAGCTAAGGGACAGTGCCCCAGGACCCACATTTAGAAAGGGGAGTCTATCAAGAAAACACCAATATCCAGTTACTGGGCACTGGTGACTCAGGCCTGTAATCCTAACTACTTAGGAGGCTGAAATCTGTGGATCAGGATTCGAAGCTAGCCTGGGCAGGATACTCTTAGCTCCAATTAACTATCAGAAACCCAGAAGTGGAACTGTGGCTAGAGTACTATCTTTGAGCATAAAAGCAGGGGACAGTACCCAGGCCCTGAGGTCAAGTCCCACGATAGACAAAAGAAAACAAAACAGAACAAGGGAGTTCACAGGATCATTAGAGAATACTATATAAACCTATACTAAACTTGAAAATGTGAAAGAAACCGATGAATTTCGAGGTGCATTTGACCTATCAAATTGAATCAAGAGAATAAAAATACATTTAAATAGCAATGACATTAAGACAGCAATAAAGGGTCTCAGAACAACAAGAAGAAGCAATCAAGAAGTGAATATATTCACTGATAATTTTTTCCTGACCTTCAAAGAAGCAACAGCAGGACAGCCGTACCAGGCTTGCTCAGGGGCACCTATGCAGGGCCTGTCTTCTTCCTAGCCCACAAATGAAGTGATCCACACATGGCAACCCAGGCTGGACACTATAGATGCCATGCCATGAATCCATGGACAAAGCATTCATCGGTAAAGGTCTGATCACTCTTGGCTGTACTGAACTCAGTGGAAGTGTGGGTGGTGACCCACCCTGCATTTTGACAGTGAGTTGTGCTCCTGCCCCCCATCAGTTGTGATTCTGGCATCACAAGGTTAGGAAACATGAGCCTACATAGATCAGGTCCAAGTGACAGTGTCTCTAGCTACCTCAAACCTGGCAGCATAGGAACTCTGATGGCTCCTTAAAGCACAAACATCAGATGTCACAGACTGCTGAGCAGATGGCTTCCAACTTGAGTCCAGTTGGAATCTGGTTCTGCCAACATAGTGTCTGCAGCCACTTGCCAGAAATCCAACAGTATGAAGTACAGTTTGGATCACTGATGAGTCTTCACACCCATTCTGATACCCAGCACAGCCGTGAAGGAGTGATGTCTCACTTCTACCCCCGACCCCCATCGCTTGTCTATCTCCACTTCAATGTGGTCCAAAGCAGCCCAATGGGCATGGTAGAAAGCTTTACAGCTGCTTCCATGGAATGGTCCTGCAGAATGCAAGCCAAAAGGATGTTATGGACCAGCTGCAGACCACACAGACGATCTAGGACATTCTGTCCAACTTTGAGCATTCCTAGACAATAAGTATGTGGTCCATCTCCAAGAAGATAGCTACAAGTACCTTACTATCACCAAAGCAACAACACAGCCCTATGCAAGATCCTTACCAAGCATATCCACTTGGATGTGCAGCCTGCCAAGAGGATGGACAATGAGCTCTATGCCAGTGGCAGCTCTTCCCATAGCAAGAGCAGCAGCCTGAAACCCCCAGATTTACCCAGTTCTATTCTGTAAAATTAGGCTGCCTTGGAGGTCTTTCAGCAGAGCCATGAGGTCTGTTAGGGGTGAACCTCCTCTCCCTACCATCTGCTTCTAAGCCTTCTATAACACAGAGCAGCTGTTTACACATCAGAAATCTCTCCTGATAGCAAACGGCTTGTTGCTGCATTTGACAGCTCCTGCATCAAGCTCCCCAAGCTGTGCAATCTGTGGTCCAAGATACTGAAGTCGGAGCCCCACTATGTGGATACATCCTGCAACCAGCTGGTTTGTGATACTCTGTGGGAAGAGGAAGAAGACAGTAAGGGCACAGAGATGAAGATATTGTGGGGGTACTGTGGACCACTATGCAGCATGCAGTTCCTCTCAGACAGCTCCAAGTTGTTGTCTTTTTCTGAAGACATGCCCATCAGATATTGGGAATGTTTCACCAACACTGCACTGTACCAAGAACAAGCCTACCATGTGTGGGACCTGGACATCAGCTCATATAGCCTGTATTTCATCAGTGGCTCCCATAATCGCATCACCAGGCTGTGGTCCTTGGATTGGAAGAACCCACTGAGGATATTTGCAGGACACCTGACAGATGTGGACTGTGTCAAACTCCACCCTTTTCTCAAATTATTTGGCCATAGAGTCAACTGACAAGACTGTCGGACTTCAGAGACCCAGCAGCCGAATTCAGTGTGGCTCTTTTCCAGTCATGGCAGCCCTGTACTCTCCCTTGCCTTTGCTCCCCATGGCAAGTACTTAGCATCTGCAGATGAGGTCAAGCAGCTGAAGCTGTGAGACTTGGCCTTTGGGACACATATTAAAGAACTGAAGAGCTAGGTGCTGGTGGCTCACACATGTGATCCTACTTATTTAGGAGGCTGAGATCTGAGGATCATGGTTCAAAGCCAGCCAAGTAGAAAAGTTTATGATACTCTTATCTCCCATTAACCACCCAAAACTCAGAAGTGGAGCTGTGGCTCAAGTGATAGAGTGCTAGCTTTGAGCACAAACACTAACAAACGGTGGCCAAGCCCTGCAGTCAAGCATCAGGACCAGCACAAAAACAAAACAAAACAACAACAAAAAAGAAATTGAGAAGTCACATAGACAACATAACTAGCTTGACCTTCAACCCCGACAGTGACCTAGTGGTCACCTCTGCCTACATAGGTAACTCTGTGATGTCTGGGTCATCAGGAACACGTACTGCAGTGTACTGTACTCGCTGACAATTTCTCCAGTGATCTTATGGATGTATGCACTAGGCAGATGAACAATGTCCTGAGTGTACAGTTCATGGCCTACAATCTCCTCCTAGTGACTAGAATCACACAAGAAAACCAGGAACATATTGGAACTAGGAAATTGAAAGGGAATACCAAAATTGAGAGACACAGGGTAAAAAAAGACAAACAACTACAAAAGCAATACTTGCAAAACTGTTTGGTGTAAGTGAACTGAACACCTCAGGGGGGAAAGGGGAAGGGGAAGGGGGAGGGGGGTATGAGGGACAAGGTAACAAACAGTACAAGAAATGTACCCAATGCCTAACGTATGAAACTGTAACCTCTCTGTACATCAGATTGATAATAAAATTTTGAAAAACAAAAAAGAAAACCAGGAACACTGACTTTTTTTTATCTTAGCGGTTATGTACTAGGCAGGCCTAGAGGGCCTCTGGCTTGCTGAAACTAAATCACTGATTGTGGAAGAGCCCTTCCTTTCCTCCTGAGTACTTATTTCTCACTACTATGGAGTGAGTGATACCTGAACTCCTGTTCAGAACTAAAGGTCAGTTGCAAGTTCTCAGAAAATCTGCCTGATGCCACCTTCCCCTCTGCCTCTTGTCTTCTCGCTGGCAGGTTTGGCTGGGGCAGCTGCAGAGGATGGAGCAGCTAATTATGGTGTTATATGTTGGCCATGCCACGTGGGAGAAAGCTGTGACAGCAAATAGAAAGGCAAAGAGAATGGAGGTGTGTGTGTGTGTGTGTGTGTGTGTGTGTGTGTGTGTGTGTGTGTGTGTGTGCTTGAGCTCAATACCTGGCTTCTGTCTTTGAGTTTTTCCACTGAAGGCTAGCACTCTAGCATTTGAGCACACCTCTACGTCTAGCTTTTTGATGGTTACTTGCAGATAAGAGTTTCACATACTTTCCTGCATGGGCTGGCTTTGAACCATGATCCTCAGGCCTTAGCCTTCTGAGTAGCTAGGATTACAGGTGCGAGATATCAACACCCAGTTCTGGTGTTTATTATTATTATAAAGAAGCAGAAACCTCACACTGGCAAAGAGGACTTTCTCTGCTTTTCTTTCTCATTTGACCCCAGGCACTGACTATGGTACTTGTAATTTTAAGGCTCAGGGAATTCAGAGCTTTTGTTGGCTCAGTGTATGAGAAGAAAGGGAAATCCTGGGTATAAATCAATCATGCTAGATGAGTTGTTTCTGGAAGTGGGTAGGTAAGTTGACTAACATTGAGCTGTTGCAATGGTGGTGGAAAATATTCTCTTCTTGGCTGCATATCTGTCAGGGAGAATTTTCTCCCTTGAAAAGGAACAGTATGACAGGCTGTAGTTCAGTGGTAGAGCACTTTCCTAACACAATTAAGGCCCTGAGTTGATTCCTAGCATGAACAAAAAAAAAGATTATTCTAAAGAATAATTTGGGATTCATCACAGATATATATCCAGCAAATATTGGATTTCTAAATGGCCATTTTCTCAGACCAAGCTTTCAAGGCAAAGCAAGTTCTAATGTGTAAGAAAAAGATGGAATATTTCTGTATTCTGAAATGTAAGATTTGGGACTTGGCAACTACTACAGGAATACATAGGAAAAAAAACTTGATGATATAAATACAGGCAATTATCTTCTGAACAGGACTCCAATTGCCCAGGACATAAGAACAAGAATTGACCACTGTAGTTGCATCAATTCCATTATAAAAGTTTCTGTAGATCGAAAGAAATAATGATCATAATCAAGAGTCCATCTATCAAACAGTAGAATGTCTTTGCCAGCTACTCAACAGATAAAATATCAATATTCAGACTATACAGCCAACCAAAAGAACTAATAATCTAAGTAGTCAATAGGCAAACAACATAGTTTTCAGAAGTACAAATGGCTATTCAGTATATGAAGAAATATTCAGTATCCTTTGCCATAAACAAAATTCAAATTAAAATAACACTAGATTTCATCTCGTCCCATTCAGAATGGCTATCATCAGAAAAACAAACAATAACAAATGCTGTGAGGATGTGGGGTGGGGAAGGCCCTCATATACTGTTGATGGGAATGTAAATTAGTATAGCTACTGTTAAAATTAATACAAAGTCTTCAAAAAACTAACCATAGGCATACTTATGACCCTGCGATATTACTTGAAGTATATCAGCATACAGGAGAAATACCTGCACTCATATGTTTATAGCAACATTGTTCACAATAGCAAAGCTATGGAATATGTTAGGTGCCCAGCAACTGTTGAATGGATAAGAAAATATGTTATCTGTAACAGTTACAGGCTGTAATCCTGGCTACTGTGCAGGCTCAGATTGTTGGGATAGCAGTTCAAGGCCAGACGGTGATGAAAAGTCCTTGAGACACTTTCTCAATGAAGATATGGAAGCAGTGGTACATACCTGGTATCCTAGCTACCAGGAAGCCTAACCAGTAGATCACACTCAGGCATATGAGCAAGAAGGAAGCAAGACCTAATCACAAAAATTACCAGTAGAAAATAGAGTTGGAAGTGTGGAGCAGTAGTAAGAGTACTAGAATAGCAGGCAGAGTTCAAATCCCACTACCCCCCCCCCCACACACACAGAGAGAAACAAGAAAGGGCTTGGAGTGTGGCTTAGTAGTAGAGTGCTTGCCTAGCATGTATGAAGCCGTGGTTTCGATTCCTCAGTACAACATACACAGAAAAAGCCAGAAGTAGTGCTGTGGTTCAAGTGGTAGAGTGCTAGCCTTGAATAAAAGATGCTCAGGAAGAATGCCCAGGCCCAGAGTTCAAGACCAAGGACTGGAAAGAAAAACAAGAAAATATATAACGTAAACACAATGGATTATTACATAGCCATAATGAAATATCATTTGCAAGAAAATACATGGAACTGGAGAACATCATATTAAATTGTTTAAGCCAAGCTCAGAAATCTATATCACATTTTAACTCAAATGCAGATTATAAGTCTGAAATGACAAGAAATATAAGGAGGAGAGGAAGAAAGAGGAAAAGGAGAAGGAGGCATGCGTATACAAGAGGGATAGTCAGAGAGGACCAACATGAGGAACAGGGGAAAGGGAGAAAATACTAGAGGTTAAAGAGTTTTCGTGTGTGTGTGTGTGTGTGTGTGTGTGTGTGTGTGTGTGTATATGAAAGTAGCATAATGAAAAGCATCAAATACTGTTTGAGAAAAGGAAAAGAGGCTAAAGGAATATAATAGAGGTGAACTTGTTCAAAGTACACTGTGTGCGGGGTGCCAGTGGTTCACGCCTGTAATCCTAGCTACTCAAGAGACCAAGTCCTTCAGTTCAAGCCATACTGGCACAAATTAAGGACACTGTATGTGTCTATGAATGATCACAGTGAAATCTCCTTGACGTATTAATGTATGCTAATAAAATTTAAAAATAGAAGAAAAGTAATTAAACTATTTTCAAAAGATAATAACATAAGTCAGCTTATACTGCCATATATCAAAACATGCTCTAAAATTATAGCAACTAAAAGAATATGATATTGGCTCAAGATCTGACAAAACTTAATTCTTTTATAAAAGCAATCTGAGAGATATATTACAGATAGTTTTTCCAATAAGTGGTTTGCCTATTTGCATTACTTATAAATGCCTTTGTTCATGTAGCTTTTACTTGGAAGGAAAATAAGTTTATGTCTTTTTTGCCTTTTGTTTTACTGTATAAGGCAAGCCATTCCAAAACATCAGCCCACCTTGGAAGCTATGAGTATAACCTTATTTGGGAAAAGAAAGATTTCTTTTTTTTTTTTTTTCTCAAATTTTTATTATCAAACTGACGTACAGAGAGGTTACAGTATCATACGTTGGGCATTGGATACATTTCTTGTACTGTTTGTTGCCTTGTCCCTCATGCCCCCCTCCCTCCCCCCCTTTCCCTCCCCCCCCAGGTGTTCAGTTCACTTACACCAAACAGTTTTGCAAGTATTGCTTTTGTAGTTATTTCTCTTTTTTTACCCTGTGTCTCTCGAATTTGGTATTCCCTTTGAATTTCCTACTTCCAATACCAGTAAACACGGTGTCCAATATACTCAGATAAGATTACAGAGATAGTGTAGGTACAAACATAGGAAGGTGATACAAAACATTATCTATAATAGAAACTACACATACACATAGGACGTTGAAAGTGGTTACAACTGTGATATATCACTTGTTTCCATAACATGGAGTTCATTTCAATTAGCATCATCTTATGTGTTTCTAAGGGTATAGCTATTGGGCCTTGTGATGCTCTGCTATGGCTTGCCTAAACCTGTACTAATTATTCCCAATAAGGGAGGCCATAGAGTCCATGTTTCTTTGGGTCTGGCTCACTTCACTTAGTATAACTTTTTCCAAGTCCTTCCATTTCCTTACAAATGGAACAATGTCATTCTTTCTGATAGAGGCATAAAATTCCATTGTGTAAATGTACCACATTTTCCTGATCCATTCATCTATGGAGGGGCATCTGGGTTGGTTCCAGCTTCTCGCTATGACAAATTGTGCTGCGATGAACATTGTTGTGCTGGTGGCATTACTGTGATTTTGTTTGTGGGCTTTTGGATAGATACCCAACAGTGGGGCTGCTGGGTCATAGGGGAGTTCTATATTGAGCCTTCTGAGGAATCTCCATACTGCTTGCCAGAGTGGCTGAACCAGTTTACATTCCCACCAACAATGAAGTAGGGTTCCCTTTTGGCCACATCCCCTCCAACAATTGTTATTATTAGTTTTCTTGATATATGACATTCTTGCTGGGGTGAGATGGAATCTCAATGTTGTTTTGATTTGCATTTCCTTTATGGCCAGTGATGTAGAGCATTTTTTCATATGTCTATTGGCCATTCTCATTTCCTCATCAGAGAAGTTTCTTTGTAAGTCTTTAGCCCACTTGATGAGGGGGCTATTGGTTCTTTGCAGTTTTGTTTTGGAAGAAGGTAATTTTTTTAGTTCTGCATATATTTTAGAGATGAGGCCTTTGTCTGTTGAATGTCCGGTAAAGATCTTCTCCCAGTCTGTGGGCTTTCTGTTTATCTTGAGAGCTATGTCCTTTGCCGTGCAGAAGCTCTGGAGTTTGATGCAGTCCCATTTGTCCAACCTTTCTTTGATTTGTAGCCTTTCAGGGTCTTTGTTAAGGAAGTTCTGTCCTGTGCCAAGGAGCCCAAGTGTTTCTCCTACTCCTTCCTTTAGTGTCTTCAGGGTGCCTGTTTTGATTTCAAGGTCTTTAATCCATTTGGAATTGATTTTGGTGCAGGGTGATATATAAGGATCTAGTTTTAGTTTGTTGCATGTGTTGAGCCAGTTTTGCCAGCACCACTTGTTAAAGAGGCTATCTTTCTTCCATACTATTGTTTTAGCTCCTTTATCAAAGATTAAGTAGGCATAGTTCTGTGGGTTTAATTCTGGGTCTTCAATTCTGTTCCATTGGTCTTCAGGCCTGTTCCGGTGCCAATACCAAGCTGTTTTTATTACTATAGCTTTATAATACAGCTTGAAGTTGGGTATTGTAATTCCTCCAGCACTGTTCTTTCTGCTTAGGATTGTTTTTGCTATTCTAGGTCTTTTATTGTTCCATATGAATTTCTGGATTGCTTCCTCTATTTCATTAAAGAAAGGTGTTGGGATATTAATGGGTATTGCATTGAATTTGTAGATAGCCTTTGGCAATATTGCCATTTTGATTACATTAATCCTCCCAATCCAGGAGCATGGGAGGTTTTTCCATTTTCTTAGTTCTGACTTAATTTCATTTTTCAAGCTTTTAAAGTTCTCTTCAAAGAGGTCTTTCACTTCTTTGGTTAAGGTTATTCCTAGGTATTTTATGTTCTTGGGGGCTATTGCAAAAGGAGTTGCTTTCCTGATTTCAGCCTCGGTCTTCGGGTTGTTAGCATAGAGAAAGGCCGTTGATTTTTGAAGGTTTATTTTATATCCTGCAACTTTGCCAAAGTTATGGATCAGCTCTAGTAGCTTGGGGGTAGAGTCTATGGGATTCTTTAGGTATAGGATCATGTCATCTGCGAAGAGAGAAAGTTTAACTTCATCTTTTCCTATTTGGATCCCCTTTATATTCTCTTCTTGCCTAATTGCTCTGGCTAGGAATTCTAGTACTATGTTGAAGAGCAGGGGAGAGAGTGGACATCCCTGCCTTGTTCCTGATTTTAAAGGGAATGGCTTTAGTTTTTCACCATTTAGAGTTATGCTTGCTGTTGGTTTGTCATAAACTGCTTTGATTATATTCAGGAATGTTCCCTGGAATCCCAGTTTTTCCAGGGCTTTTAGCATAAATGGGTGCTGGATTTTATCGAATGCTTTTTCCGCATCCAGCGATAAAACCATGTGGTTCTTTACCTTGCTCCGGTTGATGTGGTGGATTACATTAATTGACTTGCGTATATTAAACCAGCTTTGCATCCCTGGGATGAATCCAGTTTGATCGTGGTGTATGATTTTTTTGATGACCTGTTGAAGTCGATTGGCCAGAATTTTGTTGAGAATTTTTGTATCTATGTTCATCAGGGAGATTTGTCTGTAGTCCTCTTTCCGTGATGAGTCTCTGCCTGGTTTTGGGATGAGGGTTATACTGGCTTCATAAAATGAGTCTGGCAGTGAACGTTCTCTTTCAATTTCATTGAAGAGTTTGAGAAATATTGGAGTGAGTTCTGTTTTGAAGGCCTTGTAGAATTCTGCGGTGAATCCATCTGGACCTGGGCTTTTCTTGGATGGGAGATCATTTATTGCTGTTTCTATTTCAATACTGGATATGGGTCTGTTTAGAAGGTTTAAGTCTTCATAGTTGAGTTTGGGGGTATCAATTTTTTCTAGGAAATCATCCATTTCTTCCAAGTTCTCGAATTTGTTGGCATAAAGGTTTGCAAAATAGTCCCTTATTATTTTCTGAATTTCAGTTATTTCTGTGGTGATGCTACCTGTTTCATCTCTTATCTTGTTTATTTGAGTGTGCTGCCTTCGTTCTTTGGTCAGTTTTGCCAGGGGTCTGTCTATCTTGTTGATTTTTTCAAAGAACCAACTCTTTGTTTTGTTGATTCTTTCGATGGTTTTTTTCGTCTCTAATTGATTTAATTCTGATTTGATTTTAATTATTTGCTTCCGTCTATTGACTTGGGGTTTGGCTTGCTGTTCTCTCTCCAGAAAATTAAGGTGCTTCCTTAAATTACTGAGTTGCTGTTTCTCCAGTTTGTTGATGTATGTACTCAGAGATATAAATTTTCCTCTGAGTACTGCCTTTGCTGTGTCCCAAAGGAGCTGGTACTTTGTGCCCTCAACTTGGTTGAAGTCCGTAAACATTTGAATTTCTGTTTTAATTTCTTCAATGATCCACTGATGGTTCAGCAGTGTGTTCTTTAGTCTCCATGAATTGTGGGATTTTCTGTGGTGGCTGAATGAGTTGAGCTCTAATTTTATTCCATTGTGGTCTGAAAGAATGCAGGGAATGATTTTGATACTTCTGAATTTGTACAGATTTTCTTTGTGCCCTAAGATGTGATCTATTTTGGAGAATGTTCCGTGTGCTGCCGAAAAGAATGTGTATTCTGTCCTTGCTGGGTGGAATATTCTGTAGATGTCGATTAAGTCTAGTTGGTCTATGCAATTGTTTAGTTCTGTGGTTTCTTTGTTCAGTTTTTGGCGTGTTGATCTGTCCAGAGGTGATAGTGGAGTGTTAAAGTCCCCCACTATCATTGTGTTTGGGTCTATGAATGTTTTTAGAGCCAGTAGTGTTTGTTTGATGAAGTTGGGTGCTCCTGCATTTGGCGTGTAGATATTTAGGATGGTTATTTCTTCCTGTTGGAGAGATCCTTTTACTAGTATGTAGTAACCTTCTTTGTCTCTTCTTACCTTTTTTAATTTGAAGTCAATTTTGTCTGATACTAGGATTGCAACTCCAGCCTGCTTATGGGGGCCATTTGCTTGATAGATTTGTTTCCAGCCTTTCACTTTTAGAAGATGTTTACTTTTGCTGGATAGATGTGTCTCTTGGAGGCAGCAGAAAGATGGATCTTGATTTTTGATCCAAGTTATGAGCCTATGTCATTTGATTGGAGAATTAAGTCCATTAATGTTGACAGTTAGGATTGAGAGGTGATCGTTTGTTCCTTTCATTATCACTGTCTTGTTTAAAGCTGTGTCTTCCCATTTCTTGATCTAGTGTTTACTAATTAGGGTTCATTTCTCTGTCTGTGTTGGGATCTTGATTATTTTCCCTGTATAGTACATCTTTAAGGATTTTGTGTAAAGCTGGTTTGGTGGAGATATATTGTTTCAGTTTTTCCTTATTGTGGAAGACTTTTATTTGACCTTCGGCTATGAAGGAGAGTTTGGCGGGGTACAGAATTCTTGGTTGGTAGTTGTTTTTATTTAGAGTTTGGTATACTTCATTCCAGGCTCTCCTTGCTTTCATGGTCTCTGCTGAGAAGTCTGGGGTAATTCTGATTGCTTTTCCTTTATATGTGATTGTTTTCTTTGCCCTAACAGCTTTGAGTATTTTTTCCTTGCACTCTGCTGAAGCTGTTTTGATCACAATGTGTCGGTGGGAAGTCCTATTCTGGTCTGGTCGATTTGGGGTTCTAAATGCTTCTTGTATCTGTATAGGCCTTTCCTTCTGGATGTTTGGGAAGTTCTCAGCTAATATTCTGTTAAATAGGTTGCCTATCCCATTAACCTCTTTCTCCAAGTTTTCCTCAATACCTATTATCCTTAAATTGGGCTTCCTGATTGTGTCTTGAATCTCCTGTAGCGATCTGTTTTGTTGCTTGGACTGGATTTGTATTGATTTTTGATCTTTCTCCATAGAATCTAAGGAATCTTCAGCTCCTGAGATTCGATCCTCTGCTTCAGTTAGTCGGGACTGTAGGCTAGCTACTTGATTTCGAATCTGTTTTCCTTCTGACTGGTCTTTTCTGATGATTTCAATGTCATTTCTTAGGTCCTGTATGGACTTCTTTACTTCATTAACTTCATTACTTTGGTTTTGAGTGTTGTCTCTCAAATCTTTAAGTTGGGTAGCTATCTTTTCATTTGACTCTTGAAGCTCACTTATCTTTCTATTTGTGGATGCCATGAAATTCTCCATTAATTTTTGCCTTGCCTCCTCACGCTCTAACATAATTGACTGAAGAGATTCAAACTTTTCATTTATCATGTTTATCAGTAAACTTTGTAGAGCATTTTGGGGGTTTTCTTCTATGTTTTTGATTGACTGCTCTGCTTCCTGCTTGTTTTGGGTGGGGGATAAGACTTCATTATTTGCCATCTTTCTTGTGTTTCTTCTGCCCATTTGAATTGGGAATGCCAGTCTACCAGCACCTGTGAGCACTGTTTAAGACCCAAAGCAGCCCTTACCAAGCACTGTTGTGTAAATCTTACAATTTCACAATTATATACAGATAACTTGTATACCTGTCTATAAAGTTAGATTTGGGGTTCCTAAAGAATACAATTTCAATATAACATCTGATCCTGGGCCCTGTATTCAGTAGTTACTTATTTACTGTTACAACCTTATACGCAATTCTTGTTTTTATATTAAGTTCTTTTAGGACTGGCTTTCTCTATGAACCCCTTTGATTCACTCGTATTAAGCTGGGATATCCTCTATCCAATAACCAGGAGTCATTGGAGCCTGGAGGTCCAGGCAGTAAGTCAGGAGGGTAAGTTGGAGGTAGTAAAGAGAATAGAGTAAAGTGTATTGGGGGGTGGTGGTGATTTTGGTTTAGTTTCAGTGACGTGGAAATGTGGAGAAGAGTAGAATCAGTAGAAAGCACATTGATAAAATGACAGACACTGGAGAGTTAGCAGAAAAGGGTGTAGGTGTTATTTATAGGAAAGTAATTTTTAAAGGAAGAGGACGCAACGAGAGAAATGAAGTAAAAATACTGGAACACAGATACACAAAACAGAGAAAAATTATTTAACAAGGAAGCATAAGTAAATAAAAAGGAAAATAACAGAAAAGGGACAACCCAAGCAAATAAACAAACACACACAAAAAAAAAACTTGATAAAACAAACCAGTAAAAATGGAAAACAAACAAAAAAAAAACAAAAAAAAACAGCCAATGATGTTTCAGGTGTGAAAAAATTAAAAAGAAAATTTAAAAGAAAAGTTAAAAAAAAATGTTTGAAAAGAAAAAGAAACCAGTCTCTGGTTCTGCAATGGACTGCAGTCTATTTTCCTGATTGGCTGGTTTGACTTGATTTCAGTTGGCAAGGGGTGGATCTGTTCTGACCTTCTCCCCTGTTGGTGCAATCGTGGGTCTCTGAGGTTCGCACAGCTTGCAGGCAGGCCTTGGGCGTCCTCTTTCGATGGGGACGTGGGCAGTCACAGGAACTGTGGCTCCTCTGTCTGCTGTGGGGCCGCTGCCTTTGATGCCTGGACTTGACTAGACTGTGAACTCAGCAGAGTGTGGTGCCTCTGGCCTGTTTTGCTCCACTAAGAGTTGCTTGCCTGAGGGAGGCGGCCTCTTTGGCATAGGTAGCTATGGAATGCAGCTCCGTTTTGGGCTGGGAATTAGTTTCCTCTGTGACGGGACCATTTAGCTGTCCCCAGAACTGTTTGTTCCTCCTTCTGTTGTTTCCGTGCCCCTGGTAGCTGCTCGCAGCTTTTGCTTTAAGTTTAGAAGTTCCGGCGGGCATGGCGGGGCATCTCTGGATAATCCCCGGACTCGCCTCCCGCCAGGGCAGGGGGCGTTCTTCTGGGCGGAGCTGGTTCTCACTGATTCCGCCCCTCCTGCCCTTTTCAAAGATGGCTTTTTTGACCTCGCTTTCCCCAGGCCCGCTTCAGTTCCAGTCTGGTCTGACCCTATGCCAGTGGCAAAGATGGCGCTTTGCTCTGGTGGTGGGGACAGGGATGCCTTCCAGAAGCTGGACTGTGGGCACAAGCGAGAATAATTTTCTTTTTTTGCGGGGTACTAACGCTGTCTCTGCGGTGTCAGGTCCTCCGTGCTCGGCTGCTGTCTGGAGTATTTCTCGATTTAGCTGCGCGGAGTGCGGGGGGCTGTGCCCGGCACTGTGCCGGAGCCGGCGCTGGCGCCGCGGCGGGACGCCGCCTGGAGCTCAAAACTGTGTTTTCAGACCAGCAAAGTCGATTTTTCCTTCCTGTTCAGAATCCCTGTACTGTTAGAACTTACTTTGGCTGTCTTTCTCGGAGAAAGAGTTTCTATGAGGTGAGAAAACTACGATATCGGAGGGAGCTCTGCAGGGCTCAGCCGCTCCTCCGCCGTCTTCCCTAAATCGCTCGAAAAGAAAGATTTCTATGGATGTAAGTAAATTAGAGACCTAGAAACAATGAGGAGATCTGGTCTGGGCCCTAAATCTCATGACAAATGTCCCTAGAAGAACCAAGGCTGGCATAAACATAGAAGGCAGGCATGCAAGGTGAAGACCCAGCAGAAATGGGATAGGACCATGTACAAGCCAAAGAAGGCCAAGAATCTTCTGCAGGCAGCAGGAGCAAGAAGGAAGGAATGAAACAATTGTATCCCAGAGCTTCCAGAAGGAACAAACTAGGCACCTGTGACCTCCACACTATGAGAAAGTAAATTGTAGTAAACTGGTAGAATCCACCCACTTTGTGCTAATATGTTATAACAGATCAAAGGAATAGAGCTTTTTCCTGTTCCGATGACCATTGGTATTTTATAATTATTACAACACTTATTATTATGGTTTATTTGTAACTTCTAATTCCCTATCAATTTGTTAATGTGTAGATAGACACATAACTAAATATTTTCCTGAATAGTCAGCCAACTGTGCTAATACCACTTACTGAGTGATTCTTTTCTTGTTGATTTGGAGCAGTGGTTTGGACATAATAAGGGGTCTGCTCTCTGAATCTATTTTTCTTTAGAATTTTAGAATTATCTCCTCAAGTCCCAATTAAATTTCTGATTTTTTTGTGATTACATTGAATTGATACATGCATTTAGGGAGAACTGATACATTGACAATTTCTAGCTCTCCTGTCTGTAAAAATGTTTGTTTATTCAGGCCTTTTTTGTTGGTCATGGGGCTTGAACTTTGGGCCTGGGTACTTTCTCTGACTTCTTGAGCCCAAGGCTGGTGCTCTTACCACTTTAGCCACAGCAACACTTCCAGTTTTCTGGTGGTTAATTGGAGATAAGTCTCTCAGACTTTTCTGCCCAGGCTTGCTTTGAACCACAGTCTTCAGATCTCCACCTCCTGAGTAGCTATCTATGATTATAGGCGTGAGCCACCGACACCGAATGACCTTTTTTTTTTTTCAGTGAACTTTATATTTTCTTTGTGAGAGCCTTTATATTTATCTTAAGCCTATCTTGTATTAACTTCTGATGTTAGAAATGTTTGAAGTTGGTATTTCTAGATACACAGTCATTTCACTTTCAAATAGTAAAACTTGTGCTCTTGACTTTTTTCCTGTATCATAGCTTAAACTCAGAGCCTCACTTGGTAGGTGCTGTACCACTTGCGCCATGACTCCAGCCAAACTTTCTGCTGGCTAATTGGAGATTTAGTTTAGAGGCCTGACTTTTCTGCCTGGGCTGTCTTTGAACCACAATCCCCTGTGTCTCAGCATCATGATTAGACAATGGCTCCCGGCATATCCTTTTTTTTTTCTTTCAGAACTGGGTTTGAACTCGTGACCTATGCTATTTAACCCACAGTTCCAGCTCAAATGTAATAATTCCTATAGCAGGTATAGTGGTTATCATTTCATGCCCCAGATTTTACTGGGAAAGGGCCCAGTGTTTTACTGTATATGTATATATGGAAATGTCACAGAGAATTCCTTACTTTGTGTGATTACTACACACTGGAAAAGATGTGTGCAATAAGGTTTTGGAAGATATGATTACCAGTTTAAAATAATTACTTTTTCAGCTGAGCACTAGTGGCTCACACCTACCTATAAGAGGATTGTGTTTCAGAACCAGCTCAGGCAGGAAAGTCCATGAGACTCTTACCTACAATTAACTACCAAAAAGCCAGAAGTAGAGCTATGGTTCAAATGGTCGAACACTAGCCTTAAACACAAAAGCTCAGGCGTAGTGCCCAGGTTCTGAGTTCAAGCCCTAGCACTAGTGCACCAAAAATTACTTTCTCTCTTGGCTTCCTAAACTACTATTAATTTACTATTAGTATGAATGAATGTTGAATGTGTTGTACCAGAACTCAGTTGTGAGAAAACAGAGAAGCCACATTTTGAGAGGTCGAATTGGGAGTCTTTATCAGAGAGCCAGCAGCTGCAGGTGGTTTCCTGTCTCAAAGATCTGCGGCCCAGACTGAACTTGAACAAACCTTTTAAAGACAAAAACCACATGCTTGGTGTAGAGACAAAGGGTCCAATATACCTGATTTGAATGAGTACACAATTTTTTATGTATTTTACTTTTATTGTCAAGGTGATATACAGAGGGTTTACAGTTACATGTGTAAGGCATTGAGTACATATCTTATACACAATTTTTGTGCTACTACTGGGGCTTAAACTTCTTGTTCTTCCTGTTCTTGCTCAGCTTTTTCACTCAAAGACGGCCGTCTATCCCTTGAGTTACTCCTCCACGTCTAGATCTTTAATGGTTATCTGGAGATAAGAATCTGAAGTATTTCTATGGCCTCCCTTATTGGGAATAATTAGTACAGGTTTAGGCAAGCCATAGCAGAGCATCACAAGGCCCAATAGCTATACCCTTATGAACACATAAGATGATGCTAAGTGAAATGAACTCCATGTTATGGAAACAATTGTTATATCACAGTTGTAACTACTTTCAACGTCCTATGTGTATGTGTAGTTTCTATTATTGATGATGTTCTTGTATCACCTTCCTGTGGTTGTACCTACACTATCTCTGTAATCTTATCTGAGTATATTGGAAACCGTGTTTACTGGTTTTGGAAGTAGGAAATTGAAAGGGAATACCAAATTTGAGAGACACAGGGTAAAAAAAGAGAAACAACTACAAAAGCAATACATGCAAAACTGTTTGGTGTAAGTGAACTGAACACCTGGGGGGGAGGGAAATGGGGGAGGGAGGGGGGCATGAGGGACAAGGTAACAAACATTACAAGAAATGTATCCAATGCCTAATGTATGAAACTGTAACCTCTCTGTACATCAGTTTGATAATAAAAATTTGAAAAAAAAAAAGAATCTGAAGTATTTGTCCTGTCTCTGAACCTCAATTCTTAAATCTTTTCTCTGAAGTAGCTATGATTATAGGTTTGCACCACTAGTATTAGGCTACATAAAATTTTTTGTCTCATCTAAATCTGATTGTTTACTTTTCGTATGCTTGATGTACTTTGTACCTTCTCTTTTTTCAATATATTTTATTTCTATTAAAATTTATTAATTGGGTAAAGAGGTTTCACTGTGATATTTATACATATGCATATATTGTATTCAGGCCAATTTCCTCATTTATTCTTTCCCATAAAATGAGCACATCAAGAGGTTTATCTATTGAGCATTTAACCAGACAAGCTTTTGGTTCTATTGACCAATTATACATATTTCTATTCATCTGTAACCTAGTAAGTACACAAAGCTTTTAAGAGTTTTATTACAAAAACAGCATGTAAAATACAATAACTCACACCATCTACTACAACCAAAATGAGCTCATAGCCAATCCTGTTTATTTCATGTGCACTCTACCTGCTTCTACTCATTACTCTTAAACAAATTTAATATTTTATATAATCTATTATAAATATTAAGTCCCTATCCAAGATAAGAACATTTAATTAAATACAACACACGACCATTGCTACACCAGAAAATACTGCTCATTCCTATTACAAAATCATTTCATATATATGGAACTAGCAGATGTGTGTGAGGCAGAAACAGGGACAAAGACAGAAATAGGGACAGGATAGAGGTGTATTAGCATCAGGACCAAATAATGTCCAAGAAGTCCAAATGATTGACATGGCTCTGAGGTATTTAAATGTCTTTTGAGTCATAATTTTCCTTCTTCTCTCACAATTGTTGAAGACCTCAGGTTATTTGCCCAGGTTAATATTGAAAAATATGCTTATGAAAATATAAAGGGGATCCAAATAGGAAAAGATGAAGCTAAACTTTCTCTTTTTGCAGATGACATGATCCTATACCTAATGAACCCCAGAGACTCTACTCCCAAGCTACTAGAGCTGATCCAAAACTTTGGCAAAGTTGCAGAATATAAAATAAACCCTCAAAAATCAATGGCCTTTTTATATGACACTGACCCGAAGACTGAGGCTGAAGTCAGGAAAAAAAAACTCCTTTTTCAATAGCCTCAAAAAACATAAAATACCTAAGAATAACCTTAACCAAAGAAGTGAAAGACCTCTATGATGATAATTTTAAAAACATGAAAAACGAAATTAAGGCAGAACTAAGGAAATGGAAAAACTTCCCATGCTCCTAGATTGGGAGGATTAATATAGCCAAAATGGCAATATTGCCAAAGGCTATCTACAAATTCAATGCAATACCCATTAATATCCCAACACCATTTTTTAATGAAATAGAGGAAGCAATCCAGAAATTCATATGGAACAATAAAAGACCATGAATAGCAAAAACAATCCTAAGCAGAAAGAACAGTGCTGGAGGAATTACAATACCCAACTTCAAGCTGTATTATAAAGCTATAGTAATAAAAACAGCTTGGTATTGTCACCGCAACAGGCCTGAAGACCAATGGAACAGAATTGAAGACCCAGAAATGAACCCACAGAAATACGCCTACTTAATCTTTGATAAAGGAGCTAAAAAATAGGATGGAAGAAAGATAGCCTCTTTAACAATTGGTTCTGGCAAAACTGGTTCAACACCTGCAACAAATTAAAACTAGATCCTTCTATATCACCCTGTACCAAAATCAATTCCAAATGGATCAAGACCTTGAAATTAAAACAGATACCCTGAAAACACTACAAGAAGGAGTAGGAGAAACACTTGGGCTCCTTGGCACAGTTTGAAACTTCCTTAATAAAGGCCCAGAAATGCTACAAATCAAAGAAAGGTTGGACAAATGGGACTGCATCAAACTGCAGAGCTTCTGCACTGCAAAGGACATAGCTCATAAGAAAAACAGAAAGCCCACAGACTGGGAGATCTTTATCGGCCATACAACGGACAAAGGCCTCATATCTAAAATATATGCAGAACTAAAAAAATTAAATTCTTCCAAAACAAAACCACAAAGAACCAACAGCCCCCTCATCAAGTGGGCTAAAGACTTAAAAAGAGACTTCTCTGATGAGGAAATGTGAATATGAAAAAGTGCTCTACATCACTGGCCATAAAAGAAATGCAAATCAAAACAACATTGAGATTCCATCTCACCCCAGTAAGAATGTCCATTATCAGGAAAACTAACAATAAGAAATGTTGGAGGGGATGTGGCCAAAAGAGAACACTACTTCATTGTTGGTGGGAATGTAAACTTGTTCAGCCACTCTGGAAAGTGGGATGGAGATTCCTCAGAAGGCTAAACATAGAGCTCCTCTATGACCCAGCAACCCCACTTTTGGGCATCTACCCAAAAGACCACAAACAAGAACACACTAATGTCACCAGCACAACAATGTTCATCGCAGCACAATTTGTCATAGCTAGAATTTGGAACCAGCCCAGATGCCCCTCAGAAGACAAATGGATCAGGAAAATGTGGTACATATGCACAATGGAATTTTATGCTTCTATCAGAAAGAATGACATTGCCCCATTTGTAAGGAAATGGAAGAACTTGGAAAAAATTATATACTTAGTGAAGTGAGTCAGACCCAAAGAAACATGGACTTTATGGTTTTCCTCACAGGGAATAATTAGCACAGGTTTAGGCTAGTCACAGCAGAGGATCACAAGAGCCTAATAGCTATGCCCTTATGATCACATAAGATGATGCTAAGTAAAATGAACTCTATGTTATGGAAACAAGTTTTATATCACTGTTGAAATTACTTTCAACATGCCGTGTGAAACCGTAGCTTCTTTTGTTGATGATCCTCTTGTATCCCCTTCCTGTGGTTGTCCCCGTGCTATCACTGTATCTCATCTGAGTACCCTGGATACTTTATATACTGGTATTAGAACTAGGGAAGGGAAAGGGAATATCAAAATCGAGAGACAAAGGATAAAAAGACAAATGTTTCCAAAAGCAATACTTGCAAACCATTTGGTGTAAACCAACTGAACAACTCATGGGGGGAGAGGGGGAGGGGAAGGGGGAAGGGGGGGAATGAGGGAGGAGGTAGCAAACAGTACAAGAAATGTACCCAAACTATATCCTCTCTGTACATCAATTTTACAATAAAATAAAAAAGAAAAATATATATGCTTATGTTTTAAATCATCGTACAGGTATTTATGTGATCACTTGAATACATAGGTTCATTTGTTTCATTTTTCTGTTGACAGTTAATTGTTGTTCCAAGTCTAGCCAGTCATGGTGGCACCCACCTGTAATACCAGCACTTGGAGGAGTACAAAGCTAGCCTGGGTTACAAATCCTTAAAAGAGTTGAGTATGGCTTTTATCCCCCTTTTATTACTACTATGCTCATAATGTTTTTTTCCTTATTTTATGATTTGTCTTTTTTCAAGATAAAAAGTATGTGCATATAAGTATGTTGCTGATATACTTTTCTCTCCATACCCCTTTTTTTGCAATACTGAGATTAGAAGTCAGAACATCTTGCTTGCTAAGAAGGCACTCTTGTTTCTGAGCCATGCCTCTAATCCTGATTTCTGCTAGTTATTTTTGAGATCACATCTCCCTGCTCAGGTGCATGCTGGATGTGATCTTCCTATGTTAGGCTTCCCTGAGTAGCAGAGTAACAGGTACCTGTCTCTTTGCCTTGTTTTTCAATGAACAATATCCTTGAGAATGCTCCATGAAAGTATTTAAAGACAGTCTTAAATATTTGTCCAAGCTCCATAGTGCTTCAGTTTGTGGATTTACTAGACCTTTTTTGAGTATCTATGTTGTTTCTAGTCTGTTACTGATACAAACATGCTTCAACCAACAGGCTTGGGGAATCTCTATTTGAAATTGGTCAATTATATCTATTTAAAATGTATTATAATAGTGACACTTATAGGAGAGTTTGGGCTCTGTTTGTGGTACCTGGCACCAATGTTTTAGCTTCTCAGTCATCATTTGGAAAGAAAGCAATCTGAGTAACATCATTAAAAACAGCTCTGATAAACCAGGCTCCAGTGAGTTATGCCTGCAACCCTAGCTACTCTGGAGAGTAGAGGATCATGGTTTGAAGCCAACCCAGGCAGGAAAGACTGGGAGACTTATCTCCAACAAACTACCAAAAAGCTGGAAATGGACAGGCTGGGGATATGGCCTAGTGGCAAGAGTGCTTGCCTCGTATACTTGAAGCCCTGGGTTCGATTCCCCAGCACCACATATACAGAAAATGGCCAGAAGTGGCGCTGTGGCTCAAGTGGCAGAGTGCTAGCCTTGAGCAAAAAGAAGCCAGGGACAGTGCTCAGGCCCTGAGTCCAAGGCACAGGACTGGCAAAAATAAAAGCTGGAAATGGAGCTGTGGTTCAAGTAGTAGAGTGCTAGCCTTGAGCAAAAAAAGCTCAGGGACAATTCCCAGGCCCTGAATTCAAGCCTCAGGACCAGCATAAAATAAAATAAAATAAAACAAACAGCTCTGATAAAACACAGTCACTACTGTACACCACAAGGCATTTCACATTCACAGAGGTATCATACTATACAGTCTTAGATCTATAATACTAACATATAATTTAAAAGGCATTAGTTGAGGCTTGATTCTACTTTTCCAGCAGAGAACCCAACCAAAGAATTGTCTTTACTTCTCCCCCTGCTTGTCTGCTTCTGTGTGTGTGTCTCTGTGTGTGTCTGTGTGTGCGTGCGTGTGTGTGTGTGTGTGTGTGAGTGTGTCTGTGTCTGTATGTTGGGCTGCCTGTCCTCGAGCTTGAACTGAGGGCCTTTTCCCTCAAGGCTATCACTGTACCATGTGAGCCATACCTCCATGTCTGTCTTTTTGGTGGTTAATTGGGGATGAGTTCAGTGGATTTTCCTGCCTAAGCTGGCTTTGAAACAGATCCTCAGTTCTCAGCTTCCTGAGTAGCTAGAATTACAGGTGTGAGCCACCAGAGCCCAGCTTTTAAAAAAAAAGTTTTAATCTCATATATATATATGTATATTTGTATATATATATATATATATATATATATATACACATATCTTCTCTTTCTTGGGACAATAAAGATTTCATTATGCCTTTATTCTCTGTGATAAGAACCTATAGTTTGCATTTCTGTTCTTTTGGTGCTTGCATTCATTTTTAATGTGTATGCTTCACTATAAAATGTTTTAACACGTTTTAGTATGAACATAGTGTCTCATGCCTCTTTTCAGGAGGCTGAAATCTGAGGATCCTGCCCAGGCAGGAAAGTCCTTAAGACTCTCATCTCCAGTTAACCAGCAAAAAGCCAGAAGTAGAGGGGTAGCTCAAATAGTGCAATGCCAGCCTTGAGTGAAAACACCAGGGACAGCACCCAGGCGCTGAGTTAAAGTCCCAGCACTTGCGCACACACACATGCATGCATCCTCCCCCAGCACACAATGTTTCAACACATGTAAAACAATTTAGTGTTTTATTCTTCCAAACGTGAAAGGCTTTGTAATATTCTTTATCAACTCATCCAACAATGAGTCTTTCTTCATTTATTATTGCCTAGAATGTTAGTCTCATCTTTAATTTCAGTTTACCTTTTCTCGAGTTGGTAATGCATTTGTATCATTCCAAAGCTGAAATAATAAAATACATAAAGTTCATTCTGAGCCATAGGTCAGCTATGGATTTAGGATAAGCCTAGACTTGGATTGCCCTCTTGTGCTGAAATAGTGATAAGACACTAATAGCCAAATCTCAGCAAACTAGTATCTGGGTACCATAAAGTGCTGAAATAGTGGAAGTGACTACAGGCTAGGAGAAAATACTCAGTCTGGTAAGATACTGGAAAAAGAGGCATAAACAAGCTCATAGTGGTAATATGACAACGAAGACCCAGCTATCTCAATACTCACATGATGCTTCACACAAATAAGCATTGAGAACTATCAGAATATTATGATCTGACCTAAGAATCCAAAATAGGTTTCAGAGACTGACCAGATAGTAATCAGAATGAGAGAACTCTCAGGTAAGAATTTAAAATGGCATTTCAAAGGAAAAACTGGAGAAATAATTTAATACTCTAACAGAGAATCTTGAAAGTTTCTTATGGGGGCACTAGGTTTGAATTCAATGTCTTGACCTTGCTGTGGTACTCTACCACTTGAGCTGTACCTTCAGAAGTGCTTTTGGCTGGTTATTCTGGAGATGGAATCTGGTGAATTTTTCTGCTGGTCTCAAACTGTGATCCTCTAGATATCTGTGTCCTGAGTAGCTAGAATAACAGACATCAACCAGCTACTGGCACCTAGAAAATCTTGTGTTTTTGTCAGAGTTAGGGTTTGAAATGACAGCCTCAGGCTTCCTAGAAGCATACTCTATCATTTGCACCATAATCACAGTACCAGACCTTTTCCTTTAGTTATTTTTCAGATCAGTATCCATGTTTTTTGCCTGGGGCCAGACTTGGACCACAATCTATGTCTATCGCTTTACAGGAATTACAAGGCAGCAACATAAGTGCTGTTTTCTTTTTTCTGGATGACTCAAGCTATCACTGATCAGAAAAAAACAGGCTGCTTGAAGCAGGCTTTTACTTTTTCTGGGGGTTTGTGGCTATAAAGTTTTGTAATCATTCATTAGTCAGGGCGTGGCTTTACATGTCTTGAGGGGTGCTTTTTCTGTTAAGACAGGTCCTAACAATGCAGCCTAGACTAGCCTGTAACTTCTTTTGAACTCATGGCCTCATGTTCTCCATCTTTTGCTCCAGTGGCACTATCACTTGAGTTCCTGGCCTAGAACTCTTGATTCTCCTGGTTTAGTTTCTTAATGGCTGAGATCACAGGTGTGTACTACCAAGCATAGCAATGAGCAGTTGTGTGTGTGTGTGTGTGTGTGTGTGTGTGTGTGTGTGTTGGTACTAGGGCTTGAACTCAGGACCTTGGAACTGTCCCTTACCCTTTTTGATCAAGACTGGCACTCTACCACTTAAGCCACACCTCCACTTCTAGATTTTTAGTAAATTAAAGATAAGAGCCTCACAGACTTTCTTAATTGGATTGGCTTTGAACTGTGATCCTCAGATCTCAGCTTTCTGAACATCTAGGATAGTAAGTGTGAGCCACCAGTGCCTGGCTTGAGCATGCTTTTAAAGATGTTCTTCATCTAGGTGCTGGTGGCTCATGCCTGTAAGTCTAGTTACTCAGGAGGCTGAGAGCCGAGGATCACAGTTTGAAGTCAGCCCAGGCAAGAAAGTCTGTGAGACTTTTGTCTCTGATAAATTACCAGAAAGGCTGGAAGCAGAGCTGTGGCTCAAGTGGTAGAGTGCTAGCCTTGAGAAAAAGAAGTTCAGGGACTGTGCCCAGTACCCAATTTCAAGCCCCAGGACCAGCAAAAAAAGTTTTCAAAAGGCATTCCTCAAGATGAATGCAGTGGTTCATTCCTATAATCTCTACACATGAAAGGCTAGGGCAGAAGCATCACAAGTTCAAGGCCAGTGTGGGCTACATAGGGAGATCCTATCACAAAGAAAGGAACTAGGAACGGGAAAAACAAAAGCAAAAGAAGCATATTCTTGTTTGAAAACACCTAAGTCTTGTACTTGCTAGGCCAACAAGTGGGGTCAACTTCACTCAGGAACTGGTCATTCATGTAGCATGCCTCATCGTTTTGCACAAATGTCCCAGCCTTATGGTTTGGTCTGGGCTTTATGACAAGGCTTAAGGACTGTAGGTGTTGAACTGCCCAGAAAGCACAAGGATGGGGTGGAAGAAATACACACCAGCCCCAACAGGCAATAATTCACTCCAGCTGAGTTCACTCACATTACAGTCTTGAATCAGAACTTTCTCACATGAACAAAAGTCTACATGTGGTACTAAGTAGTCTGGCTCAAAGGCTGAGGAACAAAGGAAACAGACCAATAAGAAGACAGAGATGTCAAGCCTTTTATCCCATTTTAGTCACTCATCAGATAACTAAAGGCTTTAGTCAAGCATCAGCATTTTTAGCAAAAGCTGCTTTCAAGGTTCTGCTAAGTAACCTAGGCAACTATTATCACAGCTCTGACGTCAGAGAGCTGTTACCTGCAGTGAAGCAAGGGGGGAGCTAATAATGTAGTGCTCAGATGTGACCTTCGAAATTAGTGATCTAAGTCAAGGGAGAACAATTCTGTTTTGCTTGGACAGAGTGACATCTAACTTGTTCTGGAAGCTTACCAGGGCATTTTATGAGCTGAGGATTTTTTTCCTTGGTAACTATCTCTCTTATCTTGGTCATTTATGTAGCCATCTCAAACTCCATTAGTTTTAGCTTGGTCTAGTCATCGTGGACTCCCAGTCTGTAAATGTTTGTTCCATCCTTGTGCCCTACTCTGCTGATTTATGACAAAGCTTTGAAAACATGCCTTTTACTAGGTAACTGGTGAAATGCTCCCCTCAGTTTATTTGCTTTTTGTTCCGTCATGGAGGCTCCTCCCTGTCTCAATCTGACTTCATTGCAGGGGGTGACTCAAAACTTGTCACTCAGCAGATCGCACTGTGTTTTTCTGAGAATTTCACACATTTGTTCACTCATTCACTCCACAAATAAGAATTGAAGGCGGTGTAAGGAAACTTGTTAATTAACAAGCTACCAAAAGATAGTGAAGCAGTTATTTCTCTTGTAATATTCTGTATTGTCTTCACAATTCTTCAGCTGCCTCACTAGGGTCTGTCACCGCTCTTGTACTTAGCTGTTTGTTGGCTGGGGATTGGACCTACTTGGGGAAGCTGAGTTGATAGACTCTATCTATGTGCTATTTTTTCCCCAGGAGTACTTCTGGGAATCATGCAGCACTCTAAGACAACAAAGAAAGAGTTGACCAGGCCACCAAATTCTATGGATCAAGGAGTCACAGATGAGTCCAGGTTTACAAGCATAGAGAAATGGACTGTACCTCTGGCTGTTAGGAGCTGAAAAATTGTAAGTAATGGAACTTACTGTATTTGTGAAATATTCTATTTGGCTCTGAACTAGACTGTGACAAAAAGCTTTCCCTTTAGCACCTTGCTCTAGTTAGCCATAAAGAATTCAACAAGTGCAAACACCAGGGAAAGCCTCCTGGAGTTGGTCTGAGCTGAACCCTAAGGAATTGGGCACATCCTGGACTATTTCTTAAGTTTTCTGTGGATGACCTATCCTGTTGTAAGCCTCAGAAAGACTTGTCTTAGGGGAAATGGGTTGTGTGTGAGGAAGGACCTGGGGCATTGCTCTTGATTGCTGTGATGTCCATATTGTTGTAAATGAGTGTGGCCCAGGTAGCCAAGCCCCTTGTTTCCTCCTACTGCTTTGGCATTTGTATCCCTACCTGTGGTCTCCATTGGTCTCTTCTCCCCCATACAGTGCCCACCAAATGCTCTGTCTAGCAAACCACTCTTGGAGGAAAGGAGTCCAGGGAAGTGTGAGAAAATGGCAGGACCTTGGAAGAAGGTCAGGTTTGTGCCTGTCCCCCAGCCCAAGTAATCAGAAAAGCAGATGTTCACCATGTGACTGGCAGCTCCCCACACTGCAGATAGCAGGGAGGACTGTGTCGGAGAACATTTTAGCTTTACCTCAGTCACAGCAGCTCTGGGGAGCCCCTCCAGCTGCATCCACCCTGGCATTGCTGACCTCCTTTCCTGTCTCCCCACCAGTGCTTCCAGGTTTCCTTATGCTTCATTACTTCTTTTTCCAATTCCTCCTTGTTGTTTTTCTCTTCTAGCCCTCCCTCTCCCTGGCGTTCTGGTTACTGGCCTCCCAAGCGCTAGCCTTCCCGCCATCCCACTCCCTCACGTCTTCACCTTCTCTCCTGCCTCTGTCTCTCAGTTAGTTTCCTTCCTCCTCTTTTGGTGAAGATCCATCCACAGTCTCCTCTACCCACCCTCGTATCTACTCACCTCCTTTCCAGCACATCTCACCTCCCTTATCATCACCTGTCACACTGTCTTATCCAACTCTCAATCTGCTCTCTCCCTCTGCACTCTTCAGTGCGTTCACCACCCTCATGCACACCAGTCTACATTCCTCTAAGCATTCTCTATTTTCTTTGTTCTCAACTCACCTCCCCTTCTCTAGCCTGCAGGGCTTTTCTTCCTCTCCTGATATCAGCATTTCTCTGCCCCCTTTAGAGCCTGTGCCTCCCTTTCCTCTCTTCTGCCTTCTTGTTCTGCTAATGACATCCCATGCATCTTTCACCTGTCTATCCTTACCTCTAATAAGCTGCTCCAGACCCCACCCCTGCCTGCTCCACTCTGCCCCTACCATCCCCCCCACCACTATGGGACAAGATGTGAAAATCCCTAAGCTCATACAGCACTGCCTCTCTCTCTCTCTTCTGGTGCCTTGACATGATGATGATTGACACGTAGAGCAACATGATGGATTGTCTGGATGTGTCATAAGCTAGCCTGACTCTGCAGTGTGACTGCTGGTACCACCCTGCTCAGCCCCCAGGCACTCTGAAAATGACATGGAGTGCCTCCACTTGTACTGTTCCAACAGGAGTCCAGGATGTGCACAGTTGCTTCAATGTGACCTAACAGGGTCTGTCTCACCATGATCTAGAACGACCTGGCATGCTTCCACTTTTGCTGCCCACAGTCCAAGTGTGTTTGGATATAACCTGCAGCGCTTCTTCTCTTACTACCCAGCCCTCATGACACATCTGGATGTTCTGTGGAGTGAAATAATGTGCACCACATGATGCCACACTGGACGTGATGCCACGCTCTACATGATGTTGCACTCAACTGGTCACCACGAGGTGCCTCAACATGATGTGATGTCACACTTGGTGTGACTCCACGTAGTACTGCTCCAACCTACAGTTATGTCTAGATTTGACGTGGCAGAGACTTGGTGCACCAGCCTCACAATATCTGGATCCATCCTCCCAACTTGCCTTTATGTGATAGGGTGAGACCCCAGTGTGGGTTGCTTGTACTGCACCACCCTCTTGATGTGGTGGTGGTGATTTAACCCAACCTACTGGCTTGTCCCGTCCAAGCATGAAGTGGCCCACCTTCAGGAGAAGAGACCCAGTGAACCCCGCCTAGCCCAGTCAGGACACACCGCTCAGTGCTGCAACTCGAGGCGCCCAACAATGCCCTGGAGAATCCAACCACGTCCCTTACTTGCTGGCTACAACCTGTTCTCGCACATTCCACCCAACCGGTACAGATACTCGCCCATCTTCACTCCACGCCGCGGAGACATGATCTGGCCCAGTGGGACCCCTTGGCCCTAACCTGTCCAGTGCTGAGGCAACCCCTTTGGCTACCTGCCATACCACGTACTCCCTTGGCCGGCCAGCCCCACCCAGGCTGGAAGTGATGCTCTGGCTGAGCTTCACCAGCCCCACTGCTCTGTTTCCACAGTCCACTTTCCCGCCCCTGTGAGACCTCCCATGGGCTAGGCCCCGCCCCTCAAGGTGCAGAAGTCTGAAGTGGAGCAGCTGGCATAGGTAGCCTAGTCGGTCAACTGACCATGAATGCATTTCAATGGTGACATCTTGTACATGGATACGATCATTACCAGACTAGGCTCCAGTCCTCAAACGAAGGATCTGCAGGGCTGGTGGTAACAGTTGGCAGGAGCCAAGCAGAAAGCCAGACCTGTTTATTTCCTGGGTCAATCCTAGTGGGCAAAGAAGTGAAGCTGCCTAGCACTCCAGCTGCTGGCTCCTGACCATGCAGGTCCTGTCCATGCCAGCTTCCCATTACTCAGTCCAGCTGGCTGCCCTCTTCTTCCATCCATATCCTATGCTCCAGGTTTCCTCCTTGTGCCTCCAGAGAAACTGATGTTCTTGCAACTCTTGACTGGCCCAAGGTCACCTAGCAACTTGGTAATAGCTAGAGCTTATTCTCCAGCCCTGCTCAAGTCCCTTGCCACAACTCCTTGTCCTATTTCCAAGTCCCCAGACACAATGCTCCTTGCCCGAGGCTTTTTCTTTGCCAAGGCTCTGTTGGTGGGGGTTCTTCTTGTGAGTACAGCTAGTGGCAAAAGCTGCAATAGCATTCTAGAGTATCTTCCTTTGTTTTGAGGCTTTTCTGTAGCCCTTTCCCTCAAAGAAAGCACATGGAAGCTGATCTGTATGTTCTAGGCATTACAATGTGCAAGATTATTTATTATGGGTAGTCCCCTAAAGTACATGGTCTGCAAAGCAGAGGTACTTGTGTAATTTGTTCCTCACTGTATCTTTTGCAACTAGACATGATAGGTGCTCAGTAAGTGTTTTCCTCAGACAATAAAAAGAGGGAGAGAAGTCTCATAGCTAGTCACATGTTTGGTGGTTGATGCCACCATTAGTGCCACCTAATTTTCAGTTATGTTATCAAATGCCTGATGTGTAACAGGCTCTGTGGCATGCAAAGACAATACAATAAGGAAAAAGACAAGCATGAAGACCTTGCTCTTGTGGGTCCTATACTCTAATGGAGCATAGAAAATAAGTAAATGAATTAGGCATTTTTTCAAATATGAAAAATACTATTGTGGAAGTGGCACTGTGGCTCTAGTGGTAGAGCACTGGTCTTGAACACAAAGTGGCTCAAGGACAGCACCTAAACCCTGAGTTCAAGCCCTACATCCAACTAAAAATACTATTGTGACAATAAAAACCAGATGTGGAGTGCCTTGAGTACTCACTCAGATGGATGGTAAAAAAAAAATCCTTTCTAAGGAAGCAATACTGAAAGGCAAGATATCAATTATGGAGAGCTTCAAGAGAAAAAAAATTCTGAGCAGGGAGGATAGATACTGTGTTGGGGATTCAGTTTTGGCCTTGGTGGGGGAAGGGCGCCAAGAGCGAGACGCTGCCCTTCCCCCAGCCCTGGGACAGTGTAACAGCGAGTCCCTCCCACCTTCCGGCCTCAACCAGAAGAGAAGACCCCCCGCCCCAGGGGGAGGCAGACACGTGCGTGCCACCATGATAGGGATTATCCAGCCCACAAAGGAAGTTTCATGACATCACCTGATGAGCAGCCCGGCTTAGCCAATGGCCCAAGTCCTTCCCATTCCCGCCATTACCGCTATATAAACCCCCCTCCAAATTAAATCCTTTGAGACTCATTCAACCATCCAACCGTCTCCCCGATATCTTTGTCCTGAGGCTCCTGACACATTATGGGGGGCCGAGGAAGGGATTTCGGCATCCCACTTCAGCTTCGAGCAGTCCGGTAAGGACACGCCTTACTCCTTCTGCCGGTATGAGGGGTAGGGTGGAGCTTCTTCCATAGAAATTGAGGTTCAGGCATTTCCCCGGGAGATAAGGGGGAAGGGGTCCCCAGAGGCCCCGACAATACTGAATGTTTCCTAACAGACTGAGTAAATGGCTAGACAGCATGTCTCTCTGTTTGAGATTGCCAGCATCTTTCTCCTGAGTTCTTATCTTGGGATGCAGTCATCATGTTGTGGACTCTTTCACTTCCTTAGGAAGAGGATCAGGCCTTCCTCAGAAAGATCTGTGGGGAAAAATTGAGCAAAAAACTGAAGCGGTTGTTTTCTGGATAATCTGGAAACTAGTTTACTAATGTCAAATTAAGAATCAGTAGAAGGAATTTACTGAGATGTAGATTTTTAAAGCTTCTTCTACTTTGACAACGAAGGTTAGTTGATGAGTATTAGTTTCTGGAAAATAGGATGAGCGTTCAGGCAGAATCCTGGTATTTACACCTCCACAATGAAATCTGCCTAGATGCTGTCCTCACAGTATTACTGCCAGAGTTTTGTACGAGCTTCAAAATATTTATGTGCTAAGGTTTTTATTTCTACATCAAAAATTGGTTCATACCTTAGAATTATCTTTTCTTTTTAGGCCCAAGGCTAGGACTCAATTTCTGGCTACTGCTCTACCAACTGAGCAATGCTCCAACCCCAGCATTTTCTTTTTATTCATATCTCTAGGGAACTAGATATTTTTCTTTCTATCATTACTTGGGTTTGATCTCAGGTTTGTCATTTTATTTCCTCTCACTTATTTTCCATAAATAAAATCCCTTCACAAAATTTTCCAAAGCAGGCCTTTTATAAGCATCAGTGTCCTATTGGGCAGCTGGTGCACTGAAGGCTTGTTGCAGTGCTTGGTATTTTTCACACCTTCCTTTGCATACAGAACCTCCATGGGATACCTTTAAATGCATTTATCATTGGTCCAAGACCCAGATGCCTCCCTTTTCTGGTGTTGGGAGGGAGTGAGAGAGGATGGGTACAAAAGAAGATGAGGAAGCAGGTGTCTACAAATCACCTAGGGCCTTTGATGCCCACTCCCTCATACTCCAAGAATATAAACCACGAGAAACAGGATGGTGACCCTTCTTTGCTCTTGTATCCCAGTACTGGCAATGGACAGTGTCTGGCACAGACAACGATAGGAAAGCAAAACCACAAAGATTACAAAATTCTCTGGTCCCATCTCATGCATGGACAAGGAGGTAAAATCATATTTTAAACCTTTTCACGTTGAATGAAGAATACCATGTTCCTTAAGGAGTTTGTTGAAGGAGAATGCTTCAAATAATTTTTGTGTATACTTGAATATCCAATATTTGATCTCCACCATCGCTTGCTTCATCTTTACAGCATGGACTACCATCCTCATGTTTCTGCTTCCTGCTGTAGCAGGAATGGCAGACTAGCACTACAAAGCCTAGCACTCGCTGTTGAGAAAGAGCTCTCACCAACTTTTGCCCAGGCTGGACTTCAAACTAGATTCTCCAGATGTTAACCTTCTGAGTAACTAAGATTACATATGTGAGTGTCCTTGCTCTGCAAGGCAATGTTACTTTTTAATATGCATAGTAAGGACAACACTGTAGCCCTGAATCAGGTTCCCAGCCTTGGGGAAAATTGTTTTCAACATTGATACTTTGGGTAGGGGTGGGTTGTAGGCCACTGCAGTGCTCAGGACAGACTTGATTCCTAACAGAAGCAAGAGTGAGCAGGGTCAAAGACCTGGAGCTTCCCATCATTAGCCAGATTTACCCCTCAGGAGACCTTGCTTCAACATGGGCAGGCAAGGGCTCTGGGCTTGTCCACACTGCACTCTCTCTAGGGATGACCTTGAGCAGTTGAGAGTGTTCAGGTCTCTGCCTGCTCTTCCTCTCTCCATCAGTGTTTTGTAGATGATAATTGAGGACAAACTTCTGAGAAATGGGGCCAGGTTTCTGTACAGTGTTGGGGTTTCCTACTACAGTAGCAGAGGCCCAGACTTCAGGAGCTTGTGCCTGCTTTCTTTAGGCAGAGACAGTATTGGGACTACCGAAAACCTAACAGAATAAATACCAGAAGCACATCTGTAAATCTCTCCACCTCTCTTGGAGCAGAGTGCCTTTAGCTGGTTGGGTATTAGGATCCCAGGCTGATTTGAAGAAAACACTGATTCCCAGCTCTGCTCTAGAATCTGGCTGAGGTCTAGAGCCTGGGTTTACTGAGCTCTCTTAGGTGATACAGACTCTCAGCCAGACTTGGACCTCCTCTTGACCTCTAAGTCCTTTCAGCTCTCAGAATTTCTGGCCTGACAGCCAGTGGTGCATGAAGTCACACAGGTGAGTAGCCTCTGAAAAGTATAGCAAGGCAGAGAGACTGTGGCCTAGCCAATGCTCTGCAGCTACAAGAGTGATACACATTGGTAATGTATGTGTAGAACTTGGTTACTGTTCTTTAATTCGTGTGTGTGTGTGAGCACACACGCATGCACACCATTCCTGGGGCTTGAACTCAGGACCTGGGCACTGTCCCTGAGCATTTTTGCTCAAGGCTAGAGCTCTACCACTTGATCCACAGCTCTACTGCCACCTTTTTTTTTTAGTAGTTAATTCGAGTTAAGAGTCTGACAGGCTTTTCAGCCCGGGCTTCAAACAGTGATTCTCAGATCTCTGTCTTATGAGTTGCTAGGATTATAGTCATGAACCCTGCTATTTGGCTATTTTTTTAAGATATAAAGAAAGTAGGTTTAGTTTGGCTTACATTTGTGGTCCAATGTTGTGGTAACACATGTGCTTCTTGCTAGTAGAGTGAGGGTAGTGCAGGGCATCACCTGGTAAGAGACAGAGGGTACCCTGTTGGAGACCCTGTGTTATTTGTAATACCTAATGCAATGTAAATTCTGGTAAATGGTTGTTACATTTAGGGTTTCAGGAATAATTACAGGCAAAATATTTATGTACATGGGTAGTACATATGACATTTTTCTGCCTAAAATTCTTTTCAATCTGCAGTTAGTTGAATCTGGATGTAGAAACCATGGAGACAGAGACAACCAAAGTGTGCATATGTGCAGGTACAATTATCAATCAGCTTATTAAAGAAAAGGGTTTATATACTCTATCCTTAAAACTACTGATTCTGATATACTGTCTAAATGGAAAAAACACAGTGAGGAATGGGGAGATCTGTGCTGAGGCTGACATTTCCTTTTTCTTCTTGGAATAAAAGACAATGGAGGCTTTAACTGTTTAGACCTGCTTTTCACTGTGATTAATTGAAATGTTCATTGTGGCCTTTGTATCCAGGGCCAGGCAGGCAGCAGGAAGGAGCAGCCCCCTCTGAAAGGTATCATGAATGTGTTCACACACTTGCACTCTTCATCTCAAACACACCGCCTCGTGACTGATCTTTTCAGGTAATGTTATCCACACTGTGTGTGCATTGTCTTATTTAATTCTCACATGACCCTTGCTAGCAGGTGAGGAAACTGTAGCTTGAGGCAGTTAAGTCACTTAAATGCTGTTGCTAGGAAAAGGCAAAGCTGGTATCTGGACCACACAGGCTGGCTCCAGAGCCCCTGATCTTTTTTTTTTTTTTTAACCATAAAAGTGATGTACAAAGGTGTTACAGTTACATAAGTCAGGTAATGAGTACGTTTCTTTTTGAGCAGTGTTATTCCTTCTTCATTTTCTCCCAGGTTTTCCACTACCAACTCCTCCCTCCAAGTTTATAGTTCATTTCCAACATAGTGTGTAATGAGTATCGTTGCTGAATTAGTTCGCAATTTGTTCCACTGTTTCTGTGCTTTCACTTCCCCTCCTCAAATCAGATAAATTTATACACAAGACAAAGGGTACAGAAATAAAAACTACAGAAAAAGGAAAAAAAACCAAAGGGGAGAAAAAAGAACTGCGAACAGTACAATAAAGAAAACCTGTTTCTTGGAGTTCATTTCAATATGCATCACTTTATATGATCATATGTACACAACTATTGAGCCCTGTGATCTTCTCCTAAGAATATCATCCTTTGTTCTCATGGTGTGAATGTTTAGAGTCCTGTTTTATTAATCATGTCCATATCTAAATTTTTGCCTTTTATTATGCATTGGGTTTACTTGTAGATTTATATAAGCACATTCTAATTATTACAAATGAGGGAAACCATGCAGCCTATGTTTCTTTGGGTCTGGCTTGCTTTGCTTAATATAATTTTTTTCCAAGTCTTTCCATCTCCTTACAAATGGGACAATGCCATTCCTTCTGATGGAAGCCTAGAGTTGCATTGCATACATATACCATATTTTCTTGATCTATTCATCTACTGAGACTGAGGGGTATCTGGGTTGATTCCATAGCTTAGCTGTGGTAAACAGTGATGCAATGAACATGGTTGTGCGTGTCAGAGCCTCTGCTCCTATTCCCAGCTCTGCCTCCACATGTGCTGCTGGAGGGGAGCTAGGTCTTTAGTGGAGTAGTTGCAATTAGGAAGGGAGAGAGCATAGACCAAGGGTCTTTGAGTTCCTCAAAGCCAAACTCCAAAGCAGAACATCTGTGCCTAAAGGTTCCAGAGTCCTAGTGTAATTTCTGCTGGGACAATGAAACTCTCCCATTGCCTTCTAAAATGCAACTTCATGGGTACATTGCCATATCCTCTTTTTCTCCCTTCTTTCTTTTCACTGGAAATGCCCATGTGAGATTGAGTGTTTGGATGTACATAGGGAATGAAGTCTGAGCTTAGGAAGTAATGAAGGTCATGCTTCTCTCTGGGTGAGAGCCAAGGTCAAGCCCCCTCTCAGCCTCATTCTTCCAAGAAGTCCTTGCTATTCACATAGCAGTGGAGTCCTGCCACCCTGTGCAGTGAGCTTATAGAAACTGTCTACCACTGCCTCCCTTTATACATGTGTGATTCACAAGTGACTCTGTCTTAGTGACCTCTGGCTTGGGTTCCTGGACCACAGTGTGGTTGTGGTAGGTACACAAAGGACTACTGCATGTGCCTTTCAGATCAGGGTACTAGGAGCAAGCTCTAAGATCCCTTATCTATTGCTGCTGAAGTTTCATGGCCAGGGCACATATGCAGTCAGTCTTGCCTGGTTTGCAGTGACACTTCATTTGTACTGCTGGCTATCAGTCAAGAGCTCCCTTGGACTCCTGGTATGGCTTTGGTGATAAGCTATTATTTAGATAATAAATAAAAGTGTAATGGGTTACGATCAGTATTTTTTTTAGTGAAGGTGTCATGATATTTCTTAGAGTGGTGTACAAGTGTATACATGTATTAACTGTAATATTGTAGATTCAAGGGCGAACTCAAGTGGTGTAATTCCTTAGCAAAGCCAGGAATGTGCTGCTTGCTCTCCTTGGAGTTGATAACTATCACTGTGCAATGACACAGCAGATGACAGGCAATCCTTGTCATCAGCAGATAATCTGGTATGTTGGCGATTATCCTGTGCAGACACATGTCCATTTGTATTTGTTTTGAAGATGCAGAACTAAAATCTCTATCCAAAGAAGAAAGTGAAATAAGCAATTCCTGTTCAATTTTCAGTCAGTCACACAGGCCTTTCTAATACTCTGTTATTGGTTCTGTCTTAGAACATGGTAATGTTGGCAGAATATAATGTTAGACTTCTGTGTGTGGTGTATGTGTGTGTGCACACGTGCCAGTCCTGGAGCTTGAACTCAGGACCTTTGCTGTCCCTGAGCATTTTTACTCAAGGCTACTGCTCTTATCTCATGAGCCACACCTCCTCTTCCGACTTTTGGATAGTTAATTGGAGATAAAAGTCTCATAGACTTTCCTGCTTGGGTGGCTTTGAACTGTGATCCTTACATCTGTCTCCTGAGTAGCTACAATTACAGATGCCACTGGTGCCAGCATCAGATTTTTCAAAATCTAAATTTTCTGCCATTTTTTCCCTCTCAAAATTATTAGTGTTGGTTGCAGAAAAATAAAAAAGAGAGAATGAAATACTTCCTTCTATTTTTTCAACATTGGGAAGTCAGCATTATGGATAAGTCATCACTTTAGTTATATCCTTATGGTATTTTCTTCCTATTAAATATTTTTTTTCTTCTTAAATAAAATAACACAATATATACACTATGTTAAAACCATTTTACCCTCTTTTTCTGGTGCTGACAATTGAACCTGGGGCCTCATTTCTTCTAATAGGCTTGTGACCTACCACTGAGCTTCACCCCCAGCCTGTCACCAGCTATAAATTTAATATATGTTATGAATATTTTTTTAGGCCTACAGGTGTGCTTTATTATTCTTTTGTAAATTGTGTATTTAAATATTACAAATAGAAGGTAACGTGATGGGGCTATCCATCTAAGAACCCTTTTGTAAATCTTTTTTCACCAATGTCTCAAACTAATTCTTGATTTGCACTCTTCATGCTCAGGAACCTTTTTATACATTTTTTTGCTCCTCATCAGTTCATCATCCCAGTGAAATTTTAATGCAACATTGGATTAAGTATACACTATATACATATGTCTGTGTGTAAGATTCTTTTTACCCTTCAGGAACCAATTTTTGTTCCCTTGGGGTTATGTCATCCCCAATAAATTCCCCTGCAGGAGGTATGTAACCCTTAGAGGAACTTATGTCTAAATACTAGGGTGCGACTTAGTATCACTGTATCATAGACATTCTTCCAAGTCAGTAGTACTTCCTTACATATCTAACTAACTTGATTTTCTCAAAAGCAAAAAAAAAGTATAACATGAATTGTGATGGCCATGTAATATTCTCAATGGATTATACCATATCCTATTGAACCAATTTCCTACTAAGTTTTCAGACTATTTCAGTTTTTTCCACAAGTAAGTTCATAATGAATGTGTTTATGAGTGAATCTTATATACATCGCTAGTTCTTTCTTTTTTAAAAAATTTTATTGTCAAGGAGATGTACAGAGGGGCTACAGTTACATACATAAGGTAGTGAGTACATTTTTTGTCAAACTTGTTACCTCCTCCCTCATTTTTCTCCCACCCTCCTTCTCCCCAACCCCCTCACCCCAGTTGTACAGTTGGTTTACTATATATTGTCTTATAAGTATTGCTGTTATATTGGTTCACCTTTTACCCTTTGTCTCACAATTTTGATGTTCCCCTTCCCTTCCCTGATTCAAATAAACATATATACAATAAAATACAGTGATAGGGTTGGAATATGGCCTAGTGGCAAGAGCACTTACCTCATATACATGAAGCCCTGGGATTGATTCCGCAGCACCACATATATAGAAAAGGCCAGAAGTGGCGCTGTGACTCAAGTAGCAGAGTTCTAGCCTTGAGCAAAAAGAAGCCAGGGACAGTGCTCAGGCCCTGAGTCCAAGCCCCAGGACTGGCAAAAAGAAAAAAGAAAGAAAATACAGTGACAACATGGGCTAAACCATAAGGAAAATAAACAAAAAAGAAATAATTTCACATAGTACATTAGAAATAACAGCAGTGATAAACAATTTTTTCCATAACTTGGAGTTCATTTCACTTAGCATCATCTTATGTGATCATATGTACATAGCTATTGGGCTATTGTTATCATCTGCTAGGACTATCCTAAACATATACTAATTATTACCAATAAGGGAGAATATAGAGTCCATGTATCTTTGGGTCTGGCTCACTGCACTTAGTATGATTTTTTTCCAAGTCTTTCCATTTCCTTACAAATGGGGCAATGTCATTCTTTCTGATAGAAACATAGAATTCCATTGTGTATATATACCACATTTTCTTGATCCATCCATTATACTGAGGGGCATCTCGGTTGGTTCCATATAATAGCTATGGTAAATAATGCTGCAATGAACATGGTTGTGCTGGTAGTGCTGGGGTGAGGTGGAATCTCAGTGTTGTTTTGATTTGCATTTCTTTTATGGCCAGGGATGTAGAGCACTCCTTCATGTGTCTATTGGCCATTCTCATTTCCTCTTCAGAGAAGTCTATGTTTTAGTCTTTAGCCCACTTATTAAGAAGACAGTTGTTTCTTTGAGGATTTGTTTTGGAAGAGCTTAATTTTTTGAGTTCTAAGTATATTTTAGATATGAGGCCCTGGTCTGTTGTAGGGCCAGTGAAGATCTTCCAAATTGTGGGCTTTCTATTTATCTCGCAAACTATGTCCTTTGCCATGCAGAAGTTCTTCAGTTTGATGCAGTCCCATTTGTCCAACCTTTCTTTGATTTGTTGTGTTTCTGGGCCTTTATTAAGAAAGTTTCAAACTGTGCCAAGGAGCCCTAGTGTTGTTTCTCCTATTCATTCCTGCAATGTTTTCAAGGTATCTGCTTTTACCTTGAGGTCTCCCTAGTTTTTTCTTAAGGGTAAATTCCTCAAGTAGTATTGCCAGGTCAGGAGTTGGACGATATGGGCTGATCTTTAAGTCCAGAAGTAGAACTTCTCTAGAAGCTTTAAGGTTTTGATGCATTAATTTGAAATAATATTCAAATTAATGTTCTGAGAATGTTCTACTGAAGTCTCTGCCTGCCAATGCCCATTTTCCCATTTAGTCATTGAACTAGACAGTAACTCATTCACATCTTTGCTAGTATGGTGGGAGGAAGGTCCTGAGGATGGGGATGATTCAGGTTTGTCATTTATATCTGCCTGCTTTCCATCTGGGAAGAGAGTTTGCATTTCCCTAGTAAATTCTAATGTATTAATCATTACTATTTGTTATAAATACATTTTGACTTTAATCTTTTTTGGTGTGACTACTGGGGTTTGAACTTAAGGTCTAGGTGCTGTCCCTGAGCTTTACTCAAGGCTGGTGTTCTATCAGAGCAACAAGCTCTACTTCCATACCTTTTAATTTTGTTTTTTTGTTTTTGTTTGTTTTTCTTTTGCCAGTTCTCGGGCTTGAACTCAAGGCCTGAGCACTGTCCCTGGTTTCTTTTTGCTCAAGGCTAGCATTCTACCACTTGAGCCACAGCACCACTTCCAGCTTTTTTTTTTTCTATATATGTGGTGCTGAGGAATGGAACCCAGGGCTTCATGTATACCAGGCAAGCACTTTACCACTAAGCCGTATTCCCCCAGCTCCACACCTTTTAATTGTAAATGTAGTTTTCTTTATTAGATAAAGATGTTAGCATTGAAATGCTTATCGTTTCTTCATTTATTCTGAAATGGTGATCATAGAAATACATAAGCCAGCTGTATTGGTACACACCTGTAATCCCAGAACTCCCGAGGCTGAGTCAGGAGGATTGTGGGTTTGAGGCCAGCTTGTCAATTGAATTGAACATAAGGAGAACCTACTTTAAAATAAAAACATTATTCTCCCAAGGCCAAACGGATGAAACTGTAACCTCTCTGTACATCACTTTGACAATAAATAAGAAAAAAACATTATTCTAATGACTCTTGCATTTGACTTATTTTATCATATATCCCCTTCTACACCTACTTTCTGTTGAATAAATTTAAGAATTTTAATTTCCATGGGACAGATTTCTTTTCCCTTCCTTCCTTCTTTCCTTTTTTCTCTTTCTTTCTTTGTTTCTTTGTTTCTTTGTTTCTTTGTTTCTTTCTTTCTTTCTTTCTTTCTTTCTTTCTGTCTTTCTTTCGTGTGTGTGTATGCGCACGTGCACCTGGAGCTTAAACTCAGTCCCTGTCCCTGAGCGTTTGTGCTCAAGGCTAGTACTCTATCACTTCAGGTACAGGTCCACTTCCAGATTTTTGAAGATTAATTGCAGATAATAGTCTCATGAGCTTTCTTGCTCAGGCTGGATTTGAACTGTAATCTCACCTCTCAGCTAGCTGAATATCTAGGATTAAAGGCATGAGCCACTGATACCTGGCTCATTGCTAATCTTGGGAGTTGGATTGTATAGCTCTTAGGTTCTCACTCATTTTACAGAAACATGCCTACCTGGTGTTTGACTTCCTATGTAAGCTATCTATGAAGCCCTTTGGAGAAGATCCTCCAGATCCAAAACGAGCACTACATCCAAAGCAGGAGCCCAAATTGCAGGGTTTTGTCCTCCCCTGGTTCCCACAGGTCCCAGTGCTAAGTTTCCTCCTGGTTGGTGTGGGGCGGGTTCATAGCTTTTCAGGCTTCTTCATTCCCTGAAATCCTTTCCTATTGAATTATCTCCCTCTCTACTAACCATAAGCTCTCCTAGTTCTGTCATTCTCAACCTACATGTTTAAAAACAATCTGTTTAGAACATGTGTTCTCTCTCTTACAGACTGAAGTATGTAATATCTGTGAAAGACCTGTGCAGCACAGAATGCTAGCAGACTCCTTTTCTCTGCCCCGCTGGAGACCTCTGCTTCACAAATAATATTTTAAGCCCCGAATTCTACTCAGGAAATCCAGATGTTTCTTTGTGGTAAACAAGATATCCCACTGGTATCGGTGCTAAAACAAGCTTTGGAACCAGAGAGAACTGCATTCAGATCTGGATTTTCTACTCTGTCAGATCTCCAATTTAAAAAAAAATTAGAATCTGTGGCTACATTGAGAAATAAGATTTTACATAAAAAGTATGTTCTGATCTCTCTCAAACTCCCTTACATATAGTTTCTGCATTTCTACCTAGAAACTGCGTGGAAGCCCAGTGGCAGCTATTCACCTAACAGGAATAGCTATCCCATGATCAGCTGTCTCCTGACCAGCCAAGGTTCCCACACCTTTAAGCAGCAAGTGTACACCCGTCTTTTCCTTCTACCCAGGCTGCTTCACTTGTAGGACCTGTCTGGTCTATCCAAGGACTTCGGAGCTCTGAGTCTTAACTGAATCTGTTTGGTGTCCTTTGTTTTCACAGCCTATAGGTCTTTTGCAAAGAGATGCTCCTGCACATTTAAAAAACCACCCATGGGTTCTTTTGAGCACAGGTGGATGGCCATTCAGATCCTGATGAAAATCTGTGTAGGTATGTCAGCCTTGAGGATGTATGGCAGCCTAGACATGCATGACAACTGAACAATGCATGAAATACTTTGATATGCTTTCATCTGCTAAAGCCCAATTCTGATGTTTTTGCTTCTCTTATAGAATGGTAAGGAAAAGATGGGAAAAAAGTACATCCCAAATGGCTTAGTCTACCAAATAAGAAGTCCCGCCTCACCTCTCTTTTAGAGTATGACCAGCTCAGGCCAGTTTACTGGGACTGTGGGTGTAGTACCAAGAGGCTAAGGATTTTCAAGTCTCGAGGAGATGGGGGTTCCCTGGGAGGCACTCAGGGAAAGGGGGAAAGTCCAAGCCACCAACCATCTCTACTTCACCTGAGGGAGCTGGAGTTAGGTTGATGTGGGGGTTGTAGGCTCAGGGTAGACACCTTGGTGAACATCGGTGGCTTTAGCTACTGAATGTCTTCTGTTACAATCCCTGGAAGATCTCTGCATTCTTGGCTGAGTTGGGCACCTTACCTCCAGAGGAGGTGACAGCTATGTCTTGCTCTTTCACACAGGTAACATTGGTGTCACTCTGCCGGGGCCTAGCACAGAGTTCCGCATACAACCAGAGTGCTGTTGATGGAACAGACTTGAAAGTCATCCTCTTCTTGGGCTATAGGTATGGGGAACAATGGCAATGGGAGTGTATCCAAATCCATTACAAGTGTGGGATTCAGAGATCATGGTAATGCTCAAGTAGGGATTTTTGGTGATATTTGTCTAACTGCTGCAGCAGACAGAGTACACAGAGCTTTGAGGCTGAACCAAAGTCAATGGTATAACCTCGCTCCAGCTACTGAGACCTACTTTAGTGGCCAGCCACAGTGTTTGGGACAGGCCTGACTTGGCAGGTCTATCGTTCTGTCATTGCTAGACCAGTGGTCTTGGTCCTCCATCACAAGGTCATAGCTTATTTTATTTTCCCCACACTTCCTAGAGGTTTGATGGGTCAAGAGGTGTTGACCTTTACATTCAGCAGGTTGGGAGAGTTTATGGGGCTCCTCCAGTACAACTCATCTATCCTGTAGATGAAGCACCTACAGCAGCAGTGGCTAGTGTCACTAACCCTGTGTGGAGGAAACTATTCTGCAGGTGCTGGGCTGATGTCCTACGCTGACTGGCCAGCCGTGGAGATCACCATGTTGTGAAGAGTCCCCCTACATACACATTGTTAGTGTGCTTTGCCCCGTACCACTGATGATTCTCAGCCCTTCTCTTAATGATAATGATAACACCATTTATCTGACTCGTGGGTTGTCTGGTTCCTCAAAGTCCTGAAGAGACTGCATGTCAATAGGATAGGCCTCCAGCAGGAAATTCTGCAGGGACACTGATGTGGCTCTGTCCTTTGCCCAGTGAGCCCAGCACTGGGCCATGGCCTAGATGTCCTCAGGGTAGTCTGTGGTTCCCCATCCTGTCAATCTTATGCAGGATCTGACTGCCACTGATTACAATCCAGAGATACTAGCCACTGAAAATCAAGATTATTTGGTCACAGGACCCTAAAAATCCAGGTGTTATTGGCATAGGACAAGGTCTATATCTTCAGGTACCCCTGACCTACCAGGTAAAGGAACCTTGTAACATTCCTGCATGACTTAATGGCTGCGATGCTGGGGCAAGGTTTGCATCAGTCCGAAGTCCTTGATCTTCACAAGGTCTTGAGTAGTCAACAGCAGATTTCAAACATCCAAGTCAAAGTGAATAAAGCAATTGGACACCCAGTAGCCCATATCCTCAGCCACCTGCAGTGTGGCACTTGAGTTCTCTTGAGAAATTGATCCTGACGTTTACACAGCCAGTCCAACAAGGATCCAAGGACAACTTCATCCTGAGCACAATGCTATATATTTGCCTTGTTCCTAAATGAGGTGCTCACATTGTCCATGAAGATGATGACAGAACTAGAACCTTGGATCCTTGTTGGACTCAAACTATGTCCCTTGTGCTTTTGTTCATTTTCTGGTGTTCTACCAACTGAGTCTCACCTTCAACCCCAAAGGTTGTCTTCAGGAAGCCAGAAGAAATGGCATGCTTGAAAAGTCACAAATTAGACTGTCAAAACTAAAATCTTTTTAGAAACACTTAAGGAACTTCAAAGGCAACCCGTAGACTGGGGAAAAAAAAAACATTTCAGAACATATCCTTGATCAAGGATTTGTGTGTGTGTGTGTGTGTGTGTGTGTGTGTGTGTGTGTGCGCGCGTGCACGCGCACACACGCGACAGTACTGGGGCTTGAACTCAGGGCCTGGGTGCTATTTCTAAGATTCTTTTGTTCAAGGCTAGTGCTCTACCACTTGAGCCACAAGTCGGCTTCAAGCATTTTGGTGCTTACTTAGCGATAAAAGTCTCACAGTTTCCTGCCCAAGTTGGCGGAACTATGGTCTTCAGATCTCAGCTTCCTGAGTAGCTAGGATAACAGGCGTGTGCCACATGTACTCAGATGATCAAGGATTTTTATCTACAATACATAAAAAGCTCTCAAAATTAAATAGTAAAAACGTAACTTAGCAACTGCATATATTATTTGAAAATACATTTCACTGAAGAAGATGCACAGATAGAGAACAGGGAGGAAGTGTGAGTCTATGCCCACTCTCTGGAGCAGTGTCAGGTTGCAGCTTGGAGGTGCAGAGACAAACAAGTGCCCTGGGTTGGGGGAGGGGAGAAGGAAAGGAGGGGGCTGGAGCTGCAGTCCCAAGGCTGGGGTGGGGTATGTTTCTCAACAGGAGCCCACAGGAGCTCTAGGACTGAAGCTCAATTTGGAGGACCCGATATGGACATGATGCCAGCCTAAGGTGGTGTGGGGGCGCTAGACAGTGAGTCACAGCTGCTTGTGACTCAGGATGATGGGGCCCTCCCCCGCAGCATCACAGCATCATGAGAAGGTGGGAGGAAATAGCCCTGTACTGCAGTAATCTGGTGAGGCCCTCACTGGAGTGCAGGAGAGGGGGAGGGGTGCCCACAAAAGCTGCTGCAATGTCTGGAGTTTCTGCAGGTGTGCACAGGGGCTCAAAAGCTCTAGGGAGAATTAGGAGACAGGCAGCCAACTCAGACTGGAGGCATTCAAAAAAGAGGAGAAAATAACAGATGTGCAAGATTGCAGTTGCTGGTGATGATTTGACAAGTGCCAGTATTAGGGCAATTTCAGGGCTTATGCCATAGCTGAATTAAGAGCACCAGTACTCATGCCAGGACCAGAGCTAGAGCCATGACTGAAGCAATGGTCAGTACATGGCTGGTGCCAGGGCTGGTTTTTCTCAGGCTAGCATCAGGGGCTTGCTGCCACTAGGGAAGGCCCAGGCTGAATCTGAATTGGTATGGTTGTGCATAGACAAAGGGGCCCTGGAGCGGTGGGCACTGGGGCTCTGAATTATGAATAGTTCAAAGGTTCAGTGAGGTGAGTGAGAACAAATTGCCAGTGGCATTTGTGTTCCAGGTTTCCTTGTGCTTCTTGGGGATCTCACTTTCAGTTGGTACAGTGCAAAGTGGTGCTGGTTTTAGGTAACTTTTCTTCTTATTGAGAAATGAATTATGGGCATAGACTGCTTAAAATTAAACCCCACGGGGTTGAGGATGTAGCTAAGGAGTATACAAAAGTTCCTATCCTGTGCACAGCACAAGAACACCTAAATGAGAATAGTGTTAGATCAAAGTTGAAACAAGTCATATCTTACCATTTATTCAGATCCTTGGTTGTCTAGCTATCTGCTTAAGTATTTACTTTCAGCATCTATGTTTTTGAATGTCATTGGTCAGAAGTTTTGTAGCTCCTTCTCTTAATTAACACAACTGCTGTTTACTTGTATTTAGTTCTCTGGAATGTAGGGGGAAATAAAATTTTAATAAATATATTTGCTGCCAAAGATTGTGTGTGTGTGTGTCTGTGTCTGTGTCTGTGTCTGTGTCTGTGTCTGTTATTGACTATATGCTATTTGAGGCATTGTGCCTGGCACTGAAGATACAGTAGTGGAGCAGACTCAACCTCTCCACATATCTGGGTTAGTTGGGATAGTCATGTAAGAAAATCATCCCGATATGTCAGTGTACTTAGTGCTAGGATGAGCCTATGTAGGTTACATGTAAGGCAACTTAGAGGGGAGCATATAACCCCAGGAGGTGAACATCTGTTGGCCACAGAGTCTTCCTTGGAGTGAGGTGTCACCTTAGGTCTTCAGCAGTAGAGAAGTGAAATGTACAAACGCCCTGAGGCAGGGCATCGTGGGCACCTGAGGATATTCATGTGCTTCCATGAAATGGGAAGCTTATGTTTTCAGGAAACTGGAGATAGAAGACCTGGGAATGAGGACATGTACATGAGCCAGACTCCTCGGTGGACTGAGTTGAGGAGCTGAGAGTGAACACAGAGGAACTCAACCATTTGGAAAGCAGCCATATTTGGCTCTTGGATGTGCCAAGGAGAAGATAATATGAGGCAGATATGGCAGCTCTCCTAGGCTTGGGTTCCTATAGGTGCCCTACACTGTATTCCCTGGGTACTTTTCACACATCATTGTTAAAGAAGATGATGAAGGAAGGGGTAAGCGTCCACTCACTGTAGCTAATTTTCAAAAACAACTGAGCTGAGCCTCTCCCTGTAGCCTGGGAGAACCAGAGCCCAGTGTGCTATGAAGGCAATAGGGTTACAGCAAGACTTGTAAAAACAAAACAAAACAAAAGTCCTGAGTGTTAGAATATATGAATGATCTCACATCTAAGTTTAGTTCAGCCTTTCATGTAAGGAAATTAGCCAGATGTGGCCATCAGTGTGCAGTAAAAACTGAGGTGGAAAGGAGCTCCAGTCTCATTTGGTTGGCCCAGGATGCTCCAGAGGCCTTTAGAGAGAGAGAGATCTGAGGAAAGTGCAACTACCCAATTACCGTAGCCAGAGCCATATGACTTTGAAAGGACCAGCATGCAGGATTCCTTGCATTGGGTGTTTATCATGCCACTCCTTGGTTGCTAGTATGACCATAACAGTTGGGCCTAGAGTTACCTTGGGTCTGTACAGGCAGATATGTCTGTTTAACAAATGTGATTGCAGACTATGGTAACTACTTTCTATCCAGAGAGAAATGCCATGGGATCAGGCTCCAGTTTCCTCAGGGCCACCCTAGAGTATACAGAGTCTAGGCAAGATTACAGTGAGGGTCCCCATGTGTCACAGTCCTCTGCTGACATGAAGGACTGGCTGATGGTATCAAGGGATCCGAATACATGAATGTGCCTGCCACCAGTGACTTATACCTGTAATCCTAGCTATTCAGGAGGCTGAAATCTGAGGATCAACTTTCAAAGCCAACCCATACAGCAAAGTCCAAGAGACTCTTATCTCCAGTTAACCACCAAAAATCTACAAATGGAGCTGTGGGTCAAATAGTAGAGCATCAGCCTTTGGGAAAAAGAAGCTAAGAGTCAGTGCCCAGGCACTGAGTTCAAGCCTCAGTATTTAACTTAAAAGTATTCAAATATGGGGCTGGGAATATGGCCTAGTGGCAAGAGTGCTTGCCTCGTATACATGAGGCCCTGGGTTCAATTCCTCAGCACCACATATACAGAAAACAGCCAGAAGTGGCTCTGTGGCTCAAGTGGCAGAGTGCTAGCCTTGAGCAAAAAGAAGCCAGGGACAGTGCTCAGGCCCTGAGTCCAAGCCCCAGGACTGGCAAAAAAAAGTATTCAAATATTCAATATGAGGGGTTTAGGAAGTGTTCTATTTTTCCCTGGGCTGGGCAACTTGAGCTGATTATGTACACATAAAAGGCTTTTCCTCAGGGTCCCAAAAATCTGTTACCCATTTGCAGCCCGCATTCATGTCACACATAAAGGCTGTGTATGTTGGCCAGGAAGTGATATACCGTCTCTCATGCTCATATCCAATTCACCCTAAGGTCTGCACAAGATATCCTTGGAAAAGCATTGTGTATAGGACCCAGTCCTAACAGGTACTTAGAGACAGGCACTAATGTCCCATGATAAGGACCGCAGATATATGTTCAGCGTTTTGGCTATGTCTAAAAATCCTGCCTGTCTCCAACTGCCAACACCATACTCACCAAATTAAGGTCATTCTGAGAAGGTGAAGGAACCATATTGATATGAAAACCAATAAACATTTCAAAGTTCTTCCATTTTCATGAGGGAGAAACGTGAGGAAGGCAGAATATGGCAGGAGACAAGGGAGTCATCATGCTGTGGGAATGGCTTCTGCAGAGGGCTGCCATCCTCTAGAAAATAAAGTTACCAAGCCATGAAGACCCAGGGCTTTACTCAGAGCAAGTGGATCCAATTCTCCAAGCAGAAAGAGAGCATTTCAGAGTGCTGTGATGGGGCCCACTGCACCCCACTTACCTATTACACTGGGTGTTGAAGGGACAAACGTTACTCGACTGATCTCTTTGACACTTAATGTTGTGATCTCTAACATACCCTTCTCAATAGTGTGACCTGTGGAGGAGGTCACAAAGTGACAATTGTGCTCCAAACTTCTGGAGGAACTTGTCTTGAGGAAACTAGGTCACCCCAGGAATGACTAGGCTCCCATCATATGGGGAGGAAGTCTCTGTAGTTGGAGACCAGATCTATTTTCTTAGAGGGGCTCTGCATGAGAATGGGTGGAGGGCTTGGGAGCTGTTTGTGAGTGGGGGTGTGTAAAGCCCTTTCATAGGACCTGCAGGCCTTTCCTCCACCAGCCCCCCTGTATAAATACCACCCAGGCTGTTTCCCACAAGTGCACTGCAGGAGAAGAGACCTCCCACTCCTGTATGCAGAGACCCATGAGGGCCAGAGCTGCCAGCCCCTGGAAATTCACTGTAGTTTGGACACCATCCATTGCAACCAGAACCCTGCCCCCAGCAAGCTGCTGTGCTTCAAAGGACAGGGTGGACAGACTTAGAGGACTAGGGAAGATGCTAGGTGCCAACTTCCACAACCCCAGTACCTGAGCTGCCCCTCACCAATGCACACCCAAGGTTGGCTGTAGTTCAGAAGGTGACATCAATTGTCAGGACACAATACTGAGGTATGGTATTGTTTATTTAGGCCCAGATACAGAGATACTGGGGAGAATAAGAATTCAGATCAGCTGAGGGTCTTAACCACTGTTCATGCCTCTGGCTATGACTTCTGGAGTCTCAGTGGTAGAGATTCTGGTATCCTCTCCTGTCAAAGAAAGTAGAAAGAGAAGTGGACCCTCAAGAAACCTGAGGGATTCAATTTCCCCTGAGATTTTCTGTAGGAAAGGGAGGGAAGGACCTCTGCTAGGCTGAGAGTAGCTGAGGTTGGCTCCATGCGCACCTGAAGGGCTTGGTCACACATGCCAGCAGTCTCCAAAAGCGGGTCCTCCAAGACACTCTCGGTTGAGGAGGCTCCCTGGAGGCCTCCTCATCGTCACATATACCATCCCATTCCTTGGGCTCTCTTTGTGAGTTGTTGAGATTCTGCAGAAGAGAGTTAATGACTTCATCTTTACAGTTCCATCATGACTGCCACCCATTGTTGCTTTCCACACTGTGATATGCACCCCCATCCCACGTGCAGGTGCTGGGGTGCTGTCTGACCTGGACAGTCCAATTGCCAACCCTCTAAAGGTATTCCAGATAAGAGAGGGAGGTAAGACTCACCATTTTCACAGCTGGAAGAAAAGGAGAGAGGAGCTTACTTCCAGTGTGTCCAATGTGCCCAGAGTGACCAACAGGACTTCTTTGAGGAGACCTGCGCCCCCCACCCCCTGACGCTGCACAGCCCCTGGTCCTTGGCCCCACCCATCCTTCCACCCTACAGCCCAGTTCAGTGCTCTGAAGCAGTAGATACATTTTCAGCATGTGACCTCTCTTTTGTTCCTTTGTCTCTTACTCCCACTCTCCAATCTTACTTTCCTGTTTACTGTCCCCTCTAACTGACCCCGCAGGTTCAAGGCAAGTTTCTACTTGGGCCCCAGAAGAGCACAGTATTGTCTTACTGTAAAACTTAACCTGCAGACTTGTAGAAGATCCCTTGCCTGTAGTGGTCACTCGTGGTCTGGGAATGTCTGAGACAGTTCTGGAAGTCCCTATGGCCTAGATAATCCTTCAGCACCAAGCAAACTGGGAGGACATTCTGTCACCCTATCTCACACAGACACTATTTTTGTGTTACTCTACATTGGTTTTCATCAAGTTGACTCTTATAGAGACCCAAAATATGGAGATGTGAAAGTGCTTTATATCATCCCAGTCTGGAAGTAAATGGAGGAAGTTCTGTTTGGCCACGCTTAAATGTCAACTGTAAAGCTCTTTACGAGTCTCAACCACCAACCCTATTCCAGGGGTGTCACATGAAAATTCTAAGTGGGCCCAGAACAGGAGAGAGAAAGTCAAGATAAAAGAGTACGGAAGGGGTTATTTCTAAGACCTCTGACACTATGGGTGGGATTTTCATGAATTTCCCCTTCCCACAGCCTGTCTATCCCTGGCTTAAGAGTTGATGATTATCAACACTAGAGATGTTGAAATAGAGCCTGGTACCATATGCCCTAGATGAGGGTATGCAAATGATCCCACACAGCCTTGAGACCAAGGGGTTCTTGTGCAAATCTGAGGTCAAGTAGATGTTAGTTTTCATAATACTCAATTACCTGATTTGCACGAAGTCTCTAACAAAATCTGTTAGGCAGTTTTTATTACATACAAACTCCTGCCTGAACTGAACAGTTCTCACTCTGTTTTTGATACCTCTCTTTCCTCTCTAGGAAACTGATCAAGTTTTCTCCTACAGTACTACTCCACGGAAACTTAGAACTTAGTGGAAAAAGGACTAATGAGCAAGTGAAATAATGTTTTTCATTTTTATATGTAAGTAGCTATGGGAATACAACACAGGTTTGTATGTTGTGATTTAGTATTTAAGAAAAACACAGGTTGAAATTGGTAGTTAAACAGGTACTTGTGGTTCATGCTTGTAATTGTAGCTACTCAGGAATCTGAGACCTGAGTACCATGGTTCTGTGAGACTCTTATCTCCAATTAACCACCAAAAAGGTAGAAATGTGAAGCAGTTGTTCAAGTAGTAAAGTACTAGACTTGAACACAATAGATCAGGGACAGTGCCCAGGCCTTGAGTTCAAACCCCAAGTCCAACACACATACACAAAAAGAAAAAAATCTAGCTTAATAATAATAAGCAGGAACAAAGACCTAAACATTACACTGTCCTCCTTAAGGAAAATTGTCAAGTAAGGAATTTCTTCTAAACCCCTGGGACAAACCCTTTACGCCCAGGCAGTTTAGTCTAATATCCATAATCAAACTCCCATTTTCCTTTCTGCACTTGTCCACCAACTCACAAGCCATAAGGTAGCAAATAAAACTAGAAAGCTGTGCCCTCATGTAAAGGGGTGCCCCTGTGCTGAGGTTTTGGAATGAGATTTCTTAAGAGGAGGGATTAGTCCTGGGAAACCATACCAAGATCTTGTCCTCTGAGGTGCTCTAGGATGTGTCCAGGGCCTGATCTACGTTTGTGACATCACAGATGATGATTAAGACAGTGAGGGCTATGGACATAGGAATTCTTTCCTCCACTACACTACTAACACTGGGATGTGGCATTCAGCTGCTCTAGGGTGAATGAGGGGCCAGTTGTATCTGTGAGTACCTTACAGTAGCAATGTCAGTGATTTGGACATCAGGGAAACAGGGACACCAGAACATCAAGGTCAACAAGAAAAATCTTTCCCATTGTGCTGGACTGAACTGTGTCCCCTCACAATCCATATATTGAAACCTTGACTCTAGCAAATGTGACTGTATTCAGTGCTGAAACTCTAGGGAGGGCATTGAAGATTAAGTCTTATCCTTGGGGTGTTTTTTGATACCATGATGCCCTTACAAGAAAGACATTCACACTTGTAATCCTAGCTACTCAGGAGGGTGAAATCTGAGGATAGCAGTTTGAAGCCAGTTTAGGGAGGAAATTCCATGACTCTTATCTCCAATTAATCACCAGAAGTGGAGTTGACGCTCAAGTGGTAGAGTGCTAGCCTTAAGCACAAAGGCTCAGGGACAGTGACCAGACCCTGAGTTCAAACCCCAAGACTGCCCCCCCCAATGTATACTTACCAGGAAACTTGCTCTCTTCCTCTTCATATGCACATGAACTTTGTAGAAAGGCCATGTGAGGATCTGGCAAGAAGGGGATAAAGCATGAAGCTCTCACCAGAAACAAAGCCTGGATTTTGGACTTCAAAACCTGTGGAACTACAATAAAATAAATTTCTGTTGTAGAGTTTGTTGTTGCAGATTAATAGACGGACCTTGGGATATCTCTAAGAATGAGCTGGGGGTTGGTTTGGTTTGGGTGGCTAGGCTCCCTTATTCCCTGGAGCCTGATGAAGGGTGAGGCTGACAACTCTGCTTGGTATTGTTGAATTTTCTTTTCTTTTTAGAGAACATGAACTTTCTCTGTTAACTGTTTTTTTTTCCTCCATTTCTTTATTGTCAAAGTGATGTACAGAGGGGTTGCAATTTCATATGTAAGGCAGTGAGTACATTTCTTATCCAACTTGTTACCTCCTCCCTCATTTTCCCCCCGCCGCCCTTCCCGCCCCCCCCATGAGTTGTACAGTTGGTTTACACCAAATGGCTTTGTAAGTATTACTTTTGGAATCATTTGTCTTTTTATCTTTTGTCTCTAGATTTTGGTATTCCTTTTCCCTTCCATAGTTCGAATACACATATATACAATATCCAGGGTACTAAAGTCAGTTTAAGTGATATCAGGGGTAAAACCACGGGAAAGAAATGCAAAGAAAAAGGGTATAATGCCACATGGCATGTTGAAAATAACAACAACAATGATATACCATTTGTTTCCATAACTTGGAGTTCATTTCGCTTAGCATCATCTTATGTGTTCATATGGACCTATTGAGCTATTGTGATCTTCTGATAGGACTATCCTAGACATGTACTAATTACTCCCAATGAGGGAAACCATAGAGTCTATGTTTCTTTGGGTCTGGCTCTCTTCACTTAGTATGATTTTTTTCAAGTCCTTCCATTTCCTTACTAATGGGGCAATGTCATTCTTTCTGATAGAGCCACAGAATTCCATTGTGTATATGTACCACATTTTCTTGATCTATTTATCTACTGAGGGGCAAGGCCCAGAAACACAACAAATCAAAGAAAGGCAGGACAAATGGGATTGTATCAAACTACAGAGCTTCTGTACCGCAAAGGACATAGCTTGCAAGATAAAGAGAAAGCCCACACATTTGGAGAAGATCTTTACCAGCCATACAATTGACAAAGGCCTCATATCTAAAATATATGCAGAACTCAAAAAATGAAATTACTCTAAAACAAATCCTCAAAGAACCAACAGCCCTCTCAACAAGTTGGCTAAAGACCTAAAAAGAAACTTCTCTGAAGAGGAAATGAGAATGGTCAAGAGACACATGAAAAAGTGCTCTACATCAAGGGTGAGAAGGAAGAGTCTTAGAAGCAGGAGACCAGGTAACTGAGGTGACTTTCATGGAGCAAGAATAAATCCAAGCTTCCCCTCTGTGCACTGTAGAACCTACGTATGGCTACTAGGGGGCAGCACAGGCATAGAAAATTATATGCCATGAAGACCTTGAATTCTGAGACCAAAGTTCTCCAGAATGAGAGTTCTCAGTCAGGAACTAGAATGTGTCCCAACATCAGCTTTTCAGGGCCTTCCTGGGAATATTCAGACATGGTTGCAAGGTTGTTTTGTGTTATGTTGTTTGTTGGTTGACTGATTTTTGTGCCAGTCCTAGGGCTTAAGCTCAGGGCCTGGGTGCTCATCCTGAGTTGTTGCCTAAGGCTAGTATTCTACCACTTAGGCCATAGCTCTATTTTCCAGCTTTCTGATGGTCAATTCTCCAATTGAGACTCATGGACTTTTTGCCCAGGAAAGTTCCAAATCACAACCATCACATCTCAGCCTTCTGAGTTGCTAGGATTATAGGCCTGAGCCACACTCACTGCTGGCCCGTGATCTGTAGTTTTTTGAAGACTTTCCTGGGACAATTGCAGGACTACTATTGTCCCCTAAGGTCCTGGACAGGAGAATTCTATGTCAGTCTCCACATTCTACAACTCTAGGATCTAATAGGTGGCAACATGGGAAGGATGAGAGACCAGACCAGTGTTGCCAGTGTCTTGGGGAGCCAAGGGTAACCCATGGGAGGTTAGCCCCTATGGCAGGAGTGCCCTCAGGGGTCTTGTAACTAGGCAGTGGGCTGGTGTGGCATGTAAGTAGCTGCAAGTGGGTGAGTTTTCTGAGTCATGAGATCAGGAAATGTACACATGAACAGAAGTTTAGAGATCCCTTGCTCAAAGACTGCATTGAACAGATAGGGAAATGGAAGCCTATAAAGGCAAACTCCCTTGCTTAAAGTTGCCAAGAGAAGATGGACCACTTTGATGAGAGTCTTTTGAGGGTGCAGAGATTGTGGCTGATGCTTACCCATAAAGCATGACTTTCCTTTGCACTGAGATGCTACAAAAGGCAAGGGCCTGAGTCATCATGGCAAATAGAGTGCAAATAGAGCCATGTCAGTCAGAGTCTACAGCAAGTGTGTCTGCTGAGGATCATGTGTGAACTGTGTCAGTGGTGAAATCAGCTTCTGGTACAGGTTTACTCCTAAGCATCAGAGGTAGCACTCCTCACGCGCCTTGCCCAGCCCAATGTTCATTTAACCAGGCCAGATTCCCTTTTGGGATTTTCAAAAGCTCCCAGCACCTTAATGTCTATAGTTACACAGGAAACAGTCATCTCCTGCTGCATGAGGGTCTGGGGGCTCTACCCTGGGGCAATGGATGAGATACTGACAGCCTTTTCCCAGCATAAAAGCTGTAGACAAATATCTGCTCACTCTTTTTGTTATCAAATATTATGTGAACCCTATATTAGGAACTTATTGCTCCAAGAGCAACAAGGCAGAGCTCTAGCCCTGGAGATGAGAGACTGTGTGGGGGCAGTTACACCAACGATCCTGCCAGAGGAGATAGTTTGGTGTGCAAAGAAAGGGCTGTGCTGGAGATCACACAGTGTGTATATACTCAGGAGAAGCAGTCATGGCCCCAAGGGCTGGGGTTGGGGGAGCTGGGAAGTAAGTATTCCTTCTCAGGAAGACTGTAAGGAAAGGATGGTTTCTGAGAACAAGGCTCCAAAGCAGATCATCATTGAAAATTCTTCTGTTGAGACTGAAGGCAAATTTTAGACATGTTGAGGCATGGATACTGAGGCAATGGGAGGAAATTAGAGCCACGTGCTTGGGTACAAGTTGTAAGGAATGAGAGATGGTTCCATACAGAAAGGATACTTAGAGAATCTTCTCATCTGAATGTATGTGATGGAGTGGCGAATCTCCAGGGCTGGATGGGAATGCTTACTGGCTGGGAATGCATACTGTGAGTATATTTGGGCTTTCCAAATCCACTACCACTAGGCACAATGCAGAGGCTGGAGTGGTGCCAACCAAGATACTCCCTGGATGGTAGTGCCCAGATCCTGTGGGCTGTTGAAGTGCCAGACTTTGAAGTCAGGTCCCACTTTACCACGTGAACCCCACTTTACCACGTGAACCTGAGATAAGCAGGCCCTGTGAGCAAACCCAGGACAAGCCCATTAGGGCCCAGTTGGTCTAGAACTCTAACCTCTGGGAATGCTTAACTCTGACCACCCCTAGAATGCCTCGAACCCTGAGCCAATCAGATTTGTACCTGTGTCCTAATCTTGCTTGCTTGAACACCTGATTGTTGTAACTTCGTTTTTTGCCTTTATAAGCCCTGTGTAATCGTAGCTCGGGGCTGCCTCCTAACTTCCACTGTGTCGGTGGGTAGGACAAGGCCTGGGCCGCAGCCCCACTTGAATAAAATCTTGCCTTGCTATTGCATTTTGGAATGTCTGAGTCTCGGTGGTCTTCTTGGTGGTGGTTTCGCGACTTGGCATAACATTTGGGGTTTCATTCGGGATAGCCCCAGAGACCCCCAAGACCTCAGACTCCGAAGGTAAGAAAACAGCCCTGTTCATTTGTCTTGTCCTGTAATGTGTCTGTTTGTCTGTTTTGCCTTTGCTTATTTCTTGAAGGGGTTGTCGAAGCAGATGCGCTTACTTGGCAATCCTGGGGAGACTGGGGGATGCCCTAGACTCCCCACCCTTAAAGGGGGATCTCTGGAGCCCCGCTTTCAATTTGAGTCCACTCCTTCTGCACCCTTGCAGGGAGGTTGTGTGGGCCAATTTGGGAGATCTCCAGTTTTTCTTTTTCTTGTTCTTGTTCTTGTCCTTAAAGGGGGACCTCTGGAGCCCCGCTTTCAACTCAAGTCCACTCCTTCTGCACCCGTGCAGGAGGTTGTGTGGGCCAATTTGGGAAATCTCCAGTTTTTCTTGTTCTTGTTCTTGTTCTTGTTCTTGCCTGTATTTTCCTCCTTTTATATTGTTATAGTTGTTTTGTTTTCTGTAGCCTTTTGGACTGAACATCTGATCAGAGCTATGGGTAACGTTCTATCATGGGAACCTCCATCTAGCCCTTTAGACTTGATCCTAGCTCACTAGAGGGAGGTTAAGGAGATAACTCAGAACCAGAGTGTGAACATGTTCAAGACTGCAGTATGATGCAAAACTAAGTTTATGTTTAAATTCAAATGGTCATCAAGTTTGGGCATTACCAAAAGCTTTAAAGGATTCTTGCATTGCATTAAAGAGGAACTATAGTTAAAAAAATCAGAGCTAAGTGTCAGAAATTTGGATTTAAAAGGATATATATATTAAACTAATGGGGATAGAAGTAAACTCTCATTAACTCTGTGTATGTAGGAAGAAATGGCAAAATGGGCCAATGTTTCTCACTAATATATTGAAAAGCTGAATGGATAAATATTTCTAATTGTAATTCTTACATTAAGGAAAAATTGTCATTTGAGTTCAAAGGTCTTCATGCCATACAGTAACTGGGCCTGAAGAAAAAAAAAAAAAGAGGCTCTTTTGAAACAAGCAGCCCGTAGGCAAATGGCGGCACCTGGTTTCAGAATGCCTGTGAGCTTCAGTTTTTCCAATGCAGATAAAAGCTAAAGAGTTGTGTTAGTGTTAAAAGGGCTTTTGGAAATCAAGAATACATTTCTAGATAAGAAATTTGGAAGTAAAATTGTCCTAAATAATTATTGAAAAGTGAGAAAAGGAGAATTATGGCTACCAAAATGTTTAATTGCCATTCCAGCTTCTTTGTAGGTTTTTTTTTGTAACAGTTTCCAGCAGGCCCACAGAGAAGCACAGGTAATTCCTACAAGTTTGTCAAGATCTAATACTGGCCCTTAATAAGTTCCAGGCAAGAGCATGCTTAAAACTACTTCTATGTGGACCACCTTGTTGCTTTAATTGGAGTAAAGTGGTCTCTTGTAAGACTCACTGATATGAAATCTGCAGTTCGAAGCCAGCCCAGGCAGAGAAAGGTCCCTGTGAGAGACTTGTTTCTAATCAGCCAGCAGAGTGCTGGGAATGGAGTTGTGTGGAGCTCAAAGTGGTAGGGTGCTAGTCTTGAGCTGGAGAGCTGGGGGACAGCACTCAGGCCCTGAGTCCAAGTCCAGTGGAAATTCACTCCTCCTGGGACAAAAGTGATAGAGCATCCAGAGGCAGTAAGCCACTGCTTGGATGGCAGAGATGGGGTCAGATCCTAGAGTCACTCCTGTTTGGCCTTTCAAAAGTTAATCAAAGCTGGGCAGTCCTAGAAGAATAGTTCATAAGCATACCTTTCTAATGCCCATGTCTGTCTACTGGGCAGGAACTTGCCAGTCATCTGTGATAGTGGGTAGTAAGGGTAAGTTTGTCAAATGGAAGGATAGATTAAAATCTCAACCCCCCGCATTTACTCAAAGCTCTGACTGGCATTGAGAATTTTAAGCTGATACATCTGTTCAGGAAAGAAAGCTTGTAGACCTGAGATTGTGTCCTTATTGAGATCTGTTAAAGGCCTGCAAAGGTAATTTTTTTAGGTCATCAGAGATCAGTTCCCCAGCCAGTCAGGAAAAAGCTTTTACAAACTAGAATGTTAAAAGGCACAAATTTGTAAACCTGAAGTCACCTATCTGGGCTTCAAATTAAGAGAGGGCAAGTGTTGGCTGTCAGATGCATGTAAAGAGACTGTGCTGAAAATCCCTGTGCCTAAGTCAGCCAGACAAGTCAGAGTTCCTGGGAACAGCAGGCTTTTGCCGGCTGTGGATACCTGGGTTCACTGAGATGGTCAAGCTTCTATATGAAACCACCAAAAACCTCCCAGAATTTCATTGGACTGAGCAGATGCAAAAAGCCTTTGAGGCAATCAAGAAAAGCCTTCTGAAAGCCCCTGCCTTAGGCCTACCTGACATGAATACCAAGATAGGGGGCTACTGACAGCGAAAGGAAAGGCCATTAGAAACAAGCAGGAGATTTTAACCCTCATCCGGGCCCTATGAGAACCAGCAAATATTGCCATTATGCACTGTCCGGGTCATCAAAAGGGAGATGATTCGGTGACTAGAGGGAATCTGGCCGATCAGGTAGCTAAGGAAGCAGCCCTTCAGCCCAGAGAAGTATTGACTCTAGTCACGAGCTTTGCCTCCAGTGCCCCAGTATTCCCAAGCTAGTTTTTGTAGACACCTTTTCAGGATGGGTTGAAGCCTATCCAATAAAGCATGAGACTGCGCATGTACTGGCTAAGAAGATCCTGGAAGAAATCTTACCCAGGTATGGCTTCCCATCCACCAATGGGTCAGACAACGGACCGGCCTTCGTCTCAAAAGTAAGTTAGGGAATAGCCGCTGCACTGGGGATGGATTGGAAACTGCATTGTGCTTATAGACCCCAGAGTTCAGGACAGGTAGAGAGAATGAATCAGACTCTAAAAGAGAACTTAACTAAATAGGCCTTAGAGACTGGCGCAGACTGGGTGTCACTCCTTCCTTTTGCTCTGCTTAGAGTAAGAAATTCTCCCTATCAGCTTGACTTTACTCCTTTTGAAATAATGTATGGGTACCCCCCGCCCATTATCCCTAGCCTTCAGACTGAATTGCTTGCTGATTTGGATGATGCTGAATTTTTGTGTAAACTTGATTGCAGCTTGAGCACAAGAATATGTGACCCCTACTTAAGGCATTATATGATTCTCCTTCTGTCCCTACCCCCTATTTATTCAGATCAGGGGACTGGGTGTTCGTCCGAAGGCCTAACCCCAAATCCTTAGAACCACGGTGGAAGGGACCATATGTGGTGCTACTGACTACTCCCACCGCCCTCAAGGTAGATGGCATCGCCACTTGGGTCCATTGCTCCCACACAAGGCTAGCTGACCCCTTTGCCCTGGACGACGACTACCGTGATGGAACATGGGAGGTCTCCAAGCACCCGACTCAGCCGCTTCGCCTTTGCCTCAAGAAAAGAAAGTTAGGCTGAATATTGTTATAATCTTCTTTTTTCCTTCTTTCCTTTCTATTCAGGCTAATGTTGATGTTATTTTGGCAGCTCACTCCAAAGTGGAGTAACCCCCTTATTTTAGCAACTAACAGGAGTCCTGTAAAGTCCCATGCAAGCAAGAAGGCATTGGTAGTTTTGGGCTTGCTCAGGAATATGGGTATAATTTCCAGTTTGGAGTAAAGCTCCTAATGGACATCTGATCCTGCAGTCCCTTGGTAAAGTATAGGTTCCTGGATAGGTAAGGTCAACGTCCCTCAGTCAGCCTGAAGAAGCTACAGAAGATGAATGATCTTCACCCATCAGCCCCCCCTTTAAAACCAAGGGACCAGAGTTGTTTTAGGTTACTACTTTGGGCCCTATTGGCCCATGCCTTATCTCTATATCATCCCCTAGACATGCAAGCCATTGAAATGGACAGAATGGAGCCATGATTGGCTCCCAAGGTACCAAAAAGAAAAAGGGAGAAATGAAGTGCCAGACTTTGAAGTCAGGTCCCACTTTACCACGTGAACCTGAGATAAGCAGGCCCTGTGAGCAAACCCAGGACAAGCCCATTAGGGCCCAGTCGGTCAAGAACTCTAACCGCTGGGAACGCTTAACTCTGACCACCCCTAGAATGCCTTGAACCCTGAGCCAATCAGATTTGTACCTGTGTCCTAATCTTTCTTGCTTGAACACCTGATTGTTGTAACTTTGTTTTTTGCCTTTATAAGCCCTGTGTAACCGTAGCTCGGGGCTGCCTCCTAACCTCTGCTGTGTCGGTGGGTAGGACAAGGCCTGGGCCGCAGCCCCGCTTGAATAAAGTCTTGCCTTGCTATTGCATTTTGGAATGTCTGAGTCTCGGTGGTCTTGGAGGTGGTCTCGCAACTTGGCACAACACTGTGATGGGGAGATTCCTGGAGATCATAGGCAGGACATTAGTAGAGCCTTTTCTAGAATAGAAGCAAGACACTTAAAGGAAGCACTGGGTTTCAAGCAGTGGTGAAATGAGTGTCAGGAGGCAGAATTATGGAACACAGTTTTTGAATTTTGGCCCTTGCAAGAGAAGTAGTCAAGGACAGAGTACAGAGGGAGGGAGGGAGCAAGATAGGAAAGTGGAAGGGAGCTGGAGGGCAGAAGAAAGAGATATGGGAGGGAGAAAGGAGAAGATACAGAGGGAGGGAAGAAGAAAGAAATCATTTGTGTACGCAATATGGCCTCCTCCTACATCCCTGATAGGGTTGCCTCTCTCACAGCAGAATTCCTTATAAAAGTATCTACTCTAATCACCACTCTTCCAGAAGAGAAAAAGCTATTGTGACCCATGCTGGGAAAATGCTAACACTCACTTTTTTGGTGCTAGCTCTGGGCCTGAATTCTTAAGGCTGGTGTTTTACCAGCATTTTTCTGGTTAGTTGGAGATATGAATCTCTTCAATTTCTCTGCCTGAGCTGACTTCAAACTCTAATCTTCAGATCTCAGCCTTGTGAGTAGCTAAGATTACAGGTTTGAGCTACTGGCATCTGTCTCACAGTCCTTTCTTGAGCACAGAAATCCTTCTGCCTCAGGGAGAAACTCCTGAGGGAAAGATTGCAGGATCTCAGTTCAACATTATGCCTGAAATTTACTAAGGCCTTAGGTTGTAAATACTGCCCTATGAGTTACATAAATTCATGCCAATGTTTCAATAATCCTCCAAGTTTTTTGTCAGTCCAATTTTATGAAAGTGGTAACTGAAATCAAAGTTTTCCAGTGAGTTCTTCAAGGTCACACAGACTACTAGCAGCATATGACTTGCCCCCGACTCTGCTCACAAGGAGGAGGGACCCGGCCCCTCATGACACCCAAGAATGCCTCCCAGTCTGAATCAGGCCTTCATCATTTTCACACAGTCTGTATAGAAGGTGTCTTATTGTAGGTTGAGACATAACAAATAACCCCAAGCATAGCAGTGTAAAAACTGAACAGTTTTTCTCTCAGAGTTTGATAGATCAGAAATGTAAGCAGAGCTTAACCTGGGCCTGTGCCTCCCAAACTGCCCAACACAAGGCAACCAAGGTCAGTCCAGGACCATGGTCTTAGCTATAGGCTCTACTGAAGGACTCTTCAGTGCATTGTTGGTAACATCCAGTTCTAACTAGGTGATGGGATGAGAGGCTCGGTTTTGTCCTGGCTATTGGGCATAGGCTTCTGTCAGGTCTTGCCAGCTGGCCTTTTGCATCAGAAAAGCACACAGGAAGAGCAGCTGGGAAGAGAAGAAAACACCTATAAGAATTAGAAGTCAGCCATCTAATGGCCTAACCTTGAACAAAACTGGAATACCATTATCTTTGCCAAATTCCCTTGGTTAGAAACCTACCAATACGCTCAAACCATTCCACAGGGGCCAGAGTGCCTAAAGGTCAAGGGTCACAGGGAGCCATCATAGAAGGCTGCTTACTCCGCTTGCTCCTGCACCCACCTGGTTATTGTGAGTTCTTCAGGTGTCTGCTACCTTAATGGAGCAAGTGGTTAATGGACCACATGGCAGTGAGCTGTGTGCTCTATCACTTCATCCCTCCTCTCAGCAAGACCACTGTGGAAGAGGTTCCCCAGAATCCAGTCTGGGACTAGATCCCTGTGTGAGCAGAAATGCTTCAATACATGGACCATTTGGGGCCTGAGATGCTGCTCCTGTTGAACACAGGCCCGTAGCAGGGCCCACCTCAGAGAAATAGGCCATAGGTATGAGAGGCTGGGTCTTAGGTTATCTGTACAAGCTAATGAGCTGTTGCTGCTTTTACCCTCTGGGTTAGAATTCTAGAAGAACTCATGCATGGGCATGGGGAAGCTTTGGGAGAGCATTTGTTAGGCAATGTAGAAGGGCCCACACCAGACAGGGAGCTGCTCTGAACCTGCATGGAGCCTTGAAAGTCTTCAGAAACCTAGGGTTAGGTTAGACCTCTGCCAGGGAGGACTGGAGTGAGTATAACTTGCAAAACGTTTACACATCTCCATAGCATTTAAGTAAAAATTCCTGTGAACTCTGAAGCACTTAGCACAAAGTGGCATTGAGCAAACAGTGGCAGCCAATGTGCTACCAATTAGTTTCTCTGTAGATTTGAAATATTAGAGTGGAAAAAATATTCTAAAATGGAAACCACAAGGAAAGGAGGGCTTTTGTGGCTTCTGAACCCCACACCTGCCACCTACATCTCAGAGACTTATACATTAAGTTGGGGAGGGGGTTGCTGAATTCATCAGGTTCCCAGGAGTCTGAGGAGTTCATCAGGCATGAGTGCTACAATTGGGAGGAGGGGGTGGAGGAATCCTTAGCCAGGAGCAGACCAGTCTCAAAGAACCTTTTCCCACAGTCAGCAAACAGCTTGCCCCTTCTTCTGTTGCTTTTTTTATTACAAGATACAAAAAGGGAGAATCACAAAGTAACTGTCATAAGATGAGATAAACAACCTGAGATGGAAAACAAGGCCATGGGCTTTGCCTGAATGTGGAGTGAGGATTATTAGGATCAATGTATCCTAGTGTTTTCAAATCCCTACCTGTGCTTTCTGGGAAACCTTTGCTTCTTCTCACCCTACCTCCTGTCCCTGAACCCCTAACCTTCCTTTCCAGCCAAATACCCTGCCCTAGGTGACTATCCATCACTCTCCCTTGATGAGATGTGGGTTTTCATTTGTGAACACAGTACTGTCCCCATGGTGACAAGCAAAGTAGGGGTAGTAACCCAGACAACTGTGTCCTGCCCCCACAATAAGCCTGTCCTGCCTCATTTACCCAAACCACAAGCCCTAGGCAATAGGAGGTGAATATTATATATAGGGGCAACAATTATTTTGAAAGGTGACCAGTGGAGCATGGCAGCATTAATTTCATGCTTAGCAATTGTGATAGTTTGAAAGTAATAACCTATGGGCAGCAGAGGGGACTTGGTCATTATTTCTGACTCTGCAACCATGTCTGTCATGGTCTATGGTGTTTTCTTTTGGCACAGGTCCTGGGGCTTGAACTCAGGGCCTGGACACTGTCCCTGAGCTTCTTTTTGTGCAAGACTAGTGCTCTACTATTTGAGCCATAGCTCCACTTCCAGTTTTTTTTCTACTAGTTTATTGTTAGGAGTCTCATCGACTTTCCTTCCCCTGCTGGCTTCAAACCATAATCCTCAGATCTCAGTCTCTTGAGTAGGTAGGATTACAGGCATGAGACACTGGGGTCCAGCTGAACTGTTTTTTTTTTTAAAGTTTTTATTATAAAACTGATGTACAGAGAGGTTACAGTTTCATACGTTAGGCATTGGATACATTTCTTGTACTGTTTGTTACCTTATCCCTCATACCAGCTGAACTGTTTATAAAAGTGTCTAAGAGTCTCTTCTAGGGAGGAAAGCAGAGGGACACAGGATCCTTTAGGGGCCCTGAGCTAAGTTTCTTGGTGGGAGAGTGGGGTAAACAGGAAGGTTCCCAGAAACCTCCCAGCAGCGAGAGGGGTAGAAACAGGCTCTCTCGAGGGCTCAGCACACTTAGAGCTCCCTGAGCCAGTTTAGGTCTTTTCCAGGCTTCTCTTTGGTGTGGGCAAAATGAGTGAGGACCACAGTGTTTACTCCTGAGCCAGCCTCCTTTGGGAAAATTGAGAAAAACCCTCATGGGAAGTGGCCCTGTTACTGTTTCTGGCATTTGCTAAATACTCCTTGACGGCCTAAAAGGGGTACAGAACTAGATTCATTGGGTACAGTGGCAACCTCTAGAGCCCTTACTCCGAGCCCTATGGTGCCAGTTGTCCAACTCAATAGGTCCTCAAGTTTCATTTCCCCTAAGAAAGATGAAATATTGAGCTGTCCATCCCACAAGGTAGGGTCCCCCTCTGGTCCTCCAAAGAGATTTAGCCTTCTTGCAGGAATATCAGCCCTCAGCGGCAGCAAAATGCCAAAGACATTCAGATTCTCCCAGAAGTGTCATGTACATGTGGTGTCTGAAGAGATGACTTAGAGACTAGTAGATCTATCTGTTCTTCCCACGGGATGTGAAGGAGCTAATGTTCTCTCCCTGTCCATGAAGATCCATCTCCCTGTCCCCTGGACTAGATTTTTCCCATTCCCTCCTGCAGATAAGTACACTCCTGTTCAGACAGTTGATATATTCTCCTTCAAACACTGACATGCCCTGTTGTTTTGTATCACTATCCCCCCATTCAATCCTGAATATTTATTTATTTAGGCAGTAATGGGGTTTGTATTTGGTCTTATGCTTTCTAGGCAGGTGCTATACAGGTAGAGTAATTATACCAGCAGTATTTTGTTTTAGTTATTTCACATTGGGGGAGGGTCTCATGTTTTTGTCAGAGTTAACAAAACTCTTAATAATCCTAGCTGTAACCTTTTGCACCGCAGGGATCATAGAAATGCACCACGATGTCCTGCTGTCCCTTGAATCCATTCTAGCTAGGCCTCTGAACCTATCCCCTCATCTTAACATATATGATTAAATGACTGTTAAAGGCTAGTGACTCTAATTTTTATGTTACTATATTGCTGACTCTATAGAGCAAAGACAAAATTTTGCACTGGTAACTTTAAGCTGTACAGAATTTGAATTTCTGGTTCTTGTTAATCATAACTTTCAAAATTTCAGACACAGTTCTGCTAAGGGTTCTATAACCAAACTCCAGGTTTCTCTACCACACATTAGTGCATTAGTGAAAGCCCAAATGGACTGTAGAGGGAAACAGGTATAGAAAGCTACCTCAATGACCTTGAAACTTTTGATTGAAATCTTTTTCACCAGTACTAGTACTTGAACTCAGGACTTCATAATCTCTTGGCTTGCTTGCTCATGACTGGCACTCTAAATCTTCAACCATACATCCAACCCAGGTATTTTCTGCTTATTTTGGAGATTGAATGTCACAAACTTTTCTTCCTGAGCTGTCATCAAACTGCAGTCTTCCATGTTTTAGCCTCCTAGTTAACCAGGATTATAGGCTTAGCTACCAGAGCTTGATTTTTATTTGGGGGAAGAATCCCCAATTATGGGGTTTGAATTCAGGGCTTGGGCACTGACTCTGAGCTTATTTTGCTCAAGGATAGTGCTCTAGTGCTTGAGCCACAGCTTCACTTCTTGTTGGTTTTGGATTTTTTTGCCACTAATTGGAGATAAGAGTCTCTTGGACTTTCCTGCCCAGGCTTGCATCAAATCATAGTTCTCAGATCTAAGATGCCTGAGTAGCTGAGATTACAGGGTAGCTTGACTTTCATTCTTCAACCAGGGTACTCATTGAAAGTAAGTGTCCAGTCCTGGGAAACTCTCTGAGGTCCTGACTTTGAGACTGCCCAAGGGCATGAACAGTGATTGAAGGATGGGCCGCAGCACCCTTCTTGCTCCCAAGTCAGGCCTCTACTATAAGATAAACAAGTTACTTCTCTTTCTTTTTCAAACGAGGGATCGATTTGTAGCTAGATGAAGTTGACCTCAAACGTAAGATCCTCCTTTTTTAGACTCCTGGCAAGAGCATCAGCTTTTACCACCTCAATTCTAGTTTTAATTGGTGGCAGCAGGAGAAAGGAATTTAGATGTGCACAGCAGAATCAGTATTGTAAAAGTTAGGTAATCTTTGCTAAATGTCACTCCAAAGTATCTGTATCACTTCACAATACCAGAAATAGAATTCTAGTATTTGATAACATTATTAGTATCATTCAAACTTTCAATATCGATCAATCTGCAGTATGAGGAAAGGAACACAATTTTCATATTTTTTCCATTTTTGCTGTGGGATGGCACTCCTACTCCTTCCATGTGACCATCTATTTTTTTTTGGTACCAGTCGTGGGTCTTGAACTCAGGGCTTGAGTGCTGTCCCTGGGCTTCTTTTGCTCAAGGCTAGCACTCTACCACTTGAGCCCATGTCCCTAATTCCAGCTTTTTTTGGTAGTTGGGCTTTTCTATCCATGATGACTTCAAACTGTAGTCCTCAATTGTCAACCTTCTGAGTAGCTAGGATTATAGGCATGAGCCACAGGCATGAGATGGCTCACTTGGCCATCTTTATTTCTGTAAGCAACTCACTCATGTGCTTGGGTCACTTTTGTGTCATGATTTGTTCTTTCAAATGCCTGTCTTGACTTGTCCCAGGGCTCATATATTGCAAACATGATGTAAAAACTCTCAAAACTCTGATATAACCAAAAATGTTTTCTTCCAGTCTCTAGCTTCTGTTTGCAACTTGTTCCCATGTCTTCTCTTGTAGCTGCTCTTCATTTCAGGTGACATCCAGGCTACTTTTCTTATTTGAGATTGGCAAGCTTTACTTCTGTTTCTACTGTGGAAATCAGGGGTCAGAAGAAGTGCAGGGATTTGCTCTGAAATTCAAACTTGACATCTGGATCTATGTGTGTTGCACCCTTATGTAATAAGTTGCGCTTATGGTAGGCTGCAGGCCAGCATTAAGTCCCCTTCACATACGTCTCCTTCTAGGCACCGAGGGAATGAAATACATAGCAAATTTATCTCCATTTATATTTTCACAGGAGAAATCGCTTAAGGCAAGGCAGTGTATAAGGACAGTCATGATATTGGGCTTGTTGGACAGACACTGTAATGAGGGTCAAGAAATCTGGGGGCCAAGTACAGACGCATCACTAACCCTGATTGAATATTCAACAAATATGTACATATGTGTTTCTCAAGAATACTTGATTGTACACATGAAATTTGCACAGGAGTCAATCTTAAGTATTGTCACCAGAAAGGAAAATCACTGTCTCTGTAAAGTATGGGATATTTAGCTTTATCATAGCAAGCCTTTCACAATGCATAATATATAGATTCAGCATACTCATATAGAGTATTGGTAGAGTTTTTATTTTTCAATTATGCCTCTGGTGAAGGGGGTTGTAAGTGGGACACTACACAGCTGGGAGAACATACCTTGCTGAGAGCGTTGGCAAAGTGCTCTATAAGAGTTCTGTCCCTAAGCAAGAGGAGACTGTTGCCCTAGGTCAGGCCTAGGATGCCCTGCTGGGGAACAAATAGTGTCCATGGAACGTACCCAGTGAATCCTTTACCTGTGGGGATACAGAGGAAAGCATCTTTTGCTAGGAAGCCTTTGGCAGGGAGAGGCAGGACTTTTCTATCAAAGCCTGGCAGGACTGAGGTGTCAGTTTTAAGAGGTCAGATCAGCAATAGAACTATGCCTTTCAGGAGAGGCTGTGTGGTATTGGGGGTGATGCCAGTTGGCCTGTAGTTGGAAGTAGGGCAGATTGCTCTGGTTTGAAAATAGGGTCAGATAGGAGAAAGCTGGATAGCATGGGTCTGTGCCAGGCGATGGGAGTAGAAATGAACGCTCCTTATGACTCAGTCTGGCTACTCTAAATCCCATCTCTGCCATTGGCTGGCTTTCAAATGTGGCCACTGAGTTGTGCCTATGTTCATGCATAAGATTTCACCAAATCATTTTTTCCTTTGAGAAATATTCACATACTAAACACATATTATACCCACACTCACCCCCAGCCCCCACATTCATCTACTTGCTCAAGCACAGGTATGCAAACACAGGCACACAGGATCACTCAAGTCACCCTCTCCTCTCTACCCTCCAGGAAGGAACAGCCCCAAGGGATTGGAACTCCTGTCTTCTGTAGGCAGGAGGTGAGGCCCCAGTCACTTTTGGAGAAGCAGCAACATGAACAAGTTCCCCACTGAGTTATTACCCAGCTCAGGAGAACAGAGGTCTTGTGGGAACCCAGGTAATACCTAGGACAGAAAAAATCACCAGAGATCACCTGATTGAAAGTAACTGGAATAAACAGTTTGCCTGCCCTGTATCCCTGGATGCCACACTAGCTATCCTGCAGGCCTACAGGCGGAGCACTTAGGACATGACTTGCTGCTGCCCACCGGAATCCCACCTGCACCTTATCTCTACTGGCCTCTCACCAAGAAAAGGACAATGAATTCCCACATCTGAGCATAAATGCATTTTTTATGCCATGATGTGTTTTCAAAGGGAAGGACAGTGTGAGGTTCCTGTATGCCCGTTAGACTCTTCCATAATGAAAACATATCTTACATGTTGGTGCATGGCCCTGGAAATTCTTAATCTTTCAATGTCTTAGAGGGCCTCCTCTACAGTGGGACCTTAAAGTGACAGCTATGCTCCACACTTCCTCAGCGATGACCTATGGGAAGTTTGTTAGGCCTTATCTGTCACCCTGTTACAGGGTCTGAGGGAGGGTATTCCTCATCCCTCCAAGAGTTCACCACTCAGAGACAGTCTCAAGCAAAAAAGATGGATTTATTGGGGAAGCAAAAAGTGAACTGACGGGCCAGGGATGCGGCACAGACTCGGGAGCTGAAGCTGCAACAGTGAAAAGCAGGCTGACCGGCCAGGGACACAGTGCAGACTCGGGAGCTACCACCGTGACACTGAGCAGTCCTCAAATTGGGGTTTATAAAGGCATAGCACAGATGTAGGGGGCTGACACAGGGGTTAGAGCAAGCAACAAACAAGTTAGGCAAGCCATTTACAGAAGCAGAATTTTGGGGTCAGGTTGACCTAATCTACTCCCCCCAACATTTCCTACCATGTTTCCCTAGTCAAGATGGAGTCAGCTGTACTCCTTATCACAACCCCAGGAGTGACTAGGCTCCCATCATATGGGGAGGAAGTCTCTGTAGTTGGAGACCAGATCTATTTCTTAGAGGGGCTCTGCATGAGGATGGGTGGAGGGCTTACGAGCTGTTTGTGAGCGGGGGGTGTGTAAGTCCCTTTCATAGGACTTGCAGGCCCTTCCTCCACCAGCCCCCTCCTCTGTATAAATACCACCCAGGCTGTTTCCAATATGAAGCACAAATGCACTGCAGGAAAAGAGACCTGTTATTCCCACCCCAACCCCATTTCTGTATGCAGAGACCCATGAGGGCCAGAGCTTCCAGCCCTTGGAAATTCATTGTAGCTAGGACATCATCCATTGCAAGCAAGACTCTTCCCCCAGCAAGCTGCCCTGCCTCAAAGAGGACAGGTGGGCAGACTTAGAGGACTAGGTAAGATGCTAGGTGCCTGCTTCCACAACCCCAGTACCTGAGCTGCCCCTCACCAATGCACACCCAAGGTTGGCTGTGGTTCAGAAGGTGACATCAATTGTCAGGACACAAAAATAGGGAAATACAGTATTGTTTAGTTAGGCCCAGGCACAGAGATTCTGGGGAGAGTAGAAACTAAGATCAGCAGTCTTGGTGGTCACTGTTCATGCCTCTGGCTGTGGCTTCTCTGGTTTCAGCATTAAAGTTTATGGTACCCTCTTCTGGCAAAGAAAAAGAGTGAGAGGTGGACCTTCAGGAGGCCTTCGAGACTTAGGATTCCCCTGGGGCTCTCTTGGTGGGAATCAGAGGGCGGGAACTGGACTGGGCTGAGAGTGGGCAAAGGTAGAATTGGCTCCAAGCTCACATGAAGGGCTTGGCTACATATGCCAGCAGTCTCCAGAATTGGCTCCTCCAAGATACACTCTGACAAGGAGGCACCCTAGTCTGGTCTTGGCCATTGAATGTGGCCTCTACAGTGTCACACGTGTCATCATCCTGCTCCTTGGGCTGTCCTTGAGAGACATAAACATTCTGCAAAAGAAAGGAGCAATGACCTCATCCTTCCAGTCCCACCATGACTGCCACCCCTTGCCTCATTCAGCAACCATGATGTTCACCTTCATTCCAGGTGCAGGTGCTGGGGTGTAGCTTGACCTGGGCAGTCCAATTGCCAGCCCCTTTGAAGGGTTCCAGACAAAGGAGGGAAAGGAGACTCACCAGGTTCATGTGTGGAAAGAAAGGAGCGAAGAGCATGTTTCCAAAGTATGCGAGGTGCCTATGCTCAGGGGAATGACCAACAGGACTTCCTTGATGAGACCTGTTAAGCTCTTCACTCTACTGGCTATAAAGAAACTCTGATCCGCCCCTTGTAACGCCCTCTGATCCCTGGCTCTACCCATCTTCCTGTTCTTCTACATCTCAGTACACTCTGGACAAGCAGTGGATACATTTCTGGTATGTGAATCTCCTTCATTCCTGTGTCTTTTACTCCCACCGCTCTTGTTTTTTCTTTGCGTTTCTTCTCTCTGGCCTGCTGAGCTGCCTTACTGCCTGCTGAACTGAAGTCCCAGGCAGTCAGGCAGAAGGTGAGTTTTCATTTAATGGATGTGCCACAAATAAGAGTGACTGTGTGGCTCGCTCCATACCTCCAATTTGACTCACAGAGTGAAGCCTCTCAGGGACCTGAGGAAGTTTGGGGTTGGAATAGTTCATGGAAGTAGTAGGGAGAGCTGCATGAATTGTCAAGAGTCCAGACTGACCCTGGTTTTCTGCTCAGAGGCATGGGCGGGAATCTGCTCCTGTGTGTCAGTGGGTGTCTGGTGGCAGGTAGAAGGCGGTTTGGCGCCTGGAGGGTTTGAGAAGTGTGAGGTACTGGGAGGAAAGGCTGGGCTTGTCTAGGCACTGCTGCAGAGGTAAACTTCTTGGGGTCTAGTTGTGGGGGTGTACTACAAAATTCAAGGGAACTTCCTGCATGCATTAAGTACTCTTTGTAGGGAATGGGAGATAAGGTGACCTCAGGCTTTATTTTTTAAATGGGGTTATTTGACACCGGGGCTGGTCTTTGCTGTGAGTCTCTCCCCAGCCAATGCCCTGGTCCAGAGTCAATTGTTCCAAAAACTAGTGACTTAGGAAAAATGTGATAGAAATATATTTATGGGGCTCTGGGAGGAATAAGGGGCCAATCTTCCTCCCCAGGACTTTAAATGAGGTCAATGATGTTTTCCCAACAACACATGCCTGTAGTGAGTAAAGGGAAAAGTTGGCCAAGAAATAGAAAGAAGAGAAAATGCAATGCATTGAACCTAAGATAATGCTGTGAACATTTGCAACTGGCATTAATGGGCCCAATTTTCTGTTCTCATAGTTGCTACAAGTGAAGGTCAGTGCTGAAGTTCTGTTACAGTTCTAGAAACTTGAGCCTATCTGAGATATTGAACCCTAACATTGAGAAGCGAGCAAAGCCTTTCATCTTTCAAAGTTGCCATAACAGTCTGCCTATTGTTTTCCTACTGTTGGTCATGCTTAATATATTACCTAAGATATTAGTGCCTATTCTCATGACACAAAATTTCTCCTGTGGTTTCCATGCATTTTAACATTTAGTGTTTTCCACTTAGATCTGTTATTTGAGTTAATGTGTGCAAGTAATATAAACTATTGAGGTCTGTTTGCTGTTTGTATGGAGTTCCTTTCTTCAGTGCCATTAGGTAATTTAATTGTCTTAAAGCTTTTGTAGATTTGTTGCTGCACTTTTAGTTCATCGAATGATCCATAGTCCCTGTCCTGAGGTAAAAATACCATGCTGTTGTGATTACCACTCTTTTAAATTGTATAGGAACTTTGAAATCTTAACATTCAGAGTCATTAGACCAATGAACACAGCATGTTGCTATCTATACAGGGCTTTGAGCAATATCTTATGGTTGTATTTTAGTTATTATGTTAAAATTCTGAATTATAGTTCATTGTAAATGACATTTAAGTCAGAGTCTATCTCCAGTGTGTTTTGAGAACTCCTGTAGTTGATTCTGAGACAAGCTAATGTTCTATTATCTTTGTAGTAAAGTGTCAAGACAAATCAGCAAAATATTTCAAAACCACTGTACTTTCAGGAAGAAAAAAGATTCTTCTCCAAGGCAGACTAGGCAACTGAAATTGTGACTATGGAACCAGATAAGAACAGCACAAGAACTGAAACATGTTATTAATGTCTTGCCTGAAGAAAAGAAAAAATAATCCCAAGCAAACTTTTATCAGAAGGGAGTTCACAGCATATACAGAAGATAATCTTCCACAACTATGCTACATTTATCCTAGGAGAACAAAGCTAGCTTAACCTTAGAAAGCTAGAAATAGAGGAGGCATGAAAAATGTATGTGGTAATATTATTTCAATTCCTTTCTTTATATCCTATGGATAGTATAATTGCTTGAAAATTCACTATGATATGCCTTTATGACTTCTCCCTTATTCCCCTCAAGACCAGCAAATATAATAAACTCCCAAAACTTGGAAAACGCAAACCAAAACTCAGAACATCAAAACAAAAAACCCATAAAGCCAAGAAAAATGATCACCAATAACAACAACAAAAAGTTCACCAAATGAGATGACAACAGGGCTCCATGGCTCAATACTGGATTCAGTCATGCCACTGCGCCTCTTTTACAGGCATAAGGAAGGAAGGAAGGCTGGTATCTTTCGTGCTAGAAATCAATGGGCTGTTTCAGAAACAGCTTTACATTTGGGTTATAAGATACATTTTTCTGGGGCTGGGGATATAGCCTAGTGGCTAGAGTGCCTGCCTCGGATACACGAGGCCCTAGGTTCGATTCCCCAGCACCACATATACCGAAAACGGCCAGAAGTGGCGCTGTGGCTCAAGTGGCAGAGTGCTAGCCTTGAGCGGGAAGAAGCCAGGGACAGTGCTCAGGCCCTGAGTCCAAGGCCCAGGACTGGCCAAAAAAAAAAAAAAAAAAAAAAAAAAAAGATACATTTTTCTAAAGATTTTCGAAAGTTCTTTGAATTTCACTCAGGTCAAATAAATAGTGCAATGAACATTTACACAGAGTAAAATCGATTTGTGACTTTAAGACTAATATCTGAAACAAGAAATGCAAGGGATATTCCTAAACTTAAAGAGACAGGATGGGAACAAGTGATAGAGAAAAGTATTAGACCATACCTAAAAAAAAAAAATCCTAAGATTGCCACCTGCTGGCAGTTTGTGTCATTGCAAGCTGGTGCCACTGCAGGCTAGCATGGGAATATAATTCATTCTCCATGCTTTCCCTTTGTCTTGTTCCATCCTTTTGCCTCCACTGCAGCTGAAAACCTCATAGGCCATAGGATCCCACCCTCTCCTGATACCTGAGAAGGTGGTAAGATCCTTAAACTCTGAAGGGCCCTTTAGGATTTTTAGGAAATATTCTTCGACTCTGTTCTCTGGGCCAGGCCCCATGCTAGTGCCTTGGACTCTAAAGTGGAGAAGAATAGAATGATTGAACTTCCCAAGGATACAGTGCATGCACTATGTGGATCCTAGATTGGACACGAGTACAGGAAGTGGTGAGGATTAGAGTAGAAGGTCGGACCATCACCATCCTTGAAGTGTGGAGAGGAGTATGGGAGATGGTGGGAGGCTAAGGAGGGAATGCATCATTTGTATGAATGCAGGAAAGATAATGTAGGTCCAAGAGAAAAATTAGTGCACTGAGGGTAGTCTATTGTCTAGATCAGGACCTAGCATTCTGCTGATGGAAAAATGTGGAAATGAATGAAGGCATGGAGGACAAAAAGGAGTTGGGGGCTGGGAATGTGGCTCAGTGGTAGAGTGCTTACCTAGCATGCATGAAGCCCTGGGTTCAATTCCTCAGTACCACGTAAACAGAAAAACCCAGAAGTGGTGCTGTGGCTCAAGTGGTAGAGTGCTAGCCTTGAGCAAAAAGAAGCCAGGGACAGTGCTCAGGCCCTGAGTTCAAGCCCCAGGAGTGACAAAAAAAGCAGTTGGTAGAAAATGACACACATGGATGAAAGTATAGGAAACCATGCCAAGAGGCTGGATGGAAGGGCGATATGTGAGTAGGATTTCTGGGAAGGGCACTACCTGAGGAAAATGATCAAGGTGACAGTCAGACATAACTACAAGGAGACAAGGGAATAAAACTGCAGGATACAGAGCACATAACTAGGCACTTCTCCTAGGGTTTTTTTCAAGGCTATTGCAAGTAAAATGGGAATAGTGGATTGTGTGGCCATTCTACTTTTCTGCTCATGACCTTAGGACTATGGAACCTAGGGACATATGTGCTGTGTTCTGCTGCATCTCTGACTTCAAATGAACTGCAGTAGGTAGGAATGGAGCCTTATTCAATGTTAAACTAGGCCATAGAATTGTGGTGGTCTGTTTTATCTACCACAACCATGGCATCTCTCCCCAAATCAACAGCAAAAAACCCATCTGCATCTTCCGAGCTTGCCAGTATCACAACTGTGTCATCTTCTGGTAAGACTAGAAACTAACCTTTGCATTCACTCTCCCTTTTACGGAACAGAATACTGCTTCAAGAGGGCATAGGGGGCAGCGTGAAGGAGGCATCTGACTCCAAAACTGGGAATGAATATGGGAGACCCCGGCCAATCTCGCATGCCCAACCAAAGGAGCCTAGCCATAGAAACAGGAATTCTGAGTAAGTGTCTCTAGCTAGGGAAGGAGCCTAAATTTGTTTGGGAGAATCTTGAGTTGTTATTTCACCAGTCTTACCAGTGAGTTGCAGTGTTGCCTTTTGGCAAGTATTGCCCAAGCCTCAGCTGGTCTGTGTATAAAACATCATATCCATAGCCAGGTATCGTTAACTCCTCAGGATGCTGAGATCTGATGATTGGGGTTCAAAGACAGCCAAGGAAGAAAAGTCCATGAGACTCCAATTAACTACCAAAAAGCCAGAAGTGAAGCTGTGGCTCAAGTGGTAGAGTGTTAGTCTTGAGCACAAAAGTTCAGGGACAGTGTCCAGGCCCTGCATTCAAGCCCCCAAACCTACACACACACACACACACACACACACACACACACACACACACACACACACACACACACACACATCCATTACATCAGTGTAGGTACCAAACAATAGTAGGAAGGAGAGGTGGGAAAGAGGGAGTAGAGGGAGAGTAGAAAAGATCAGTGGTGAGATGGAGCTAAGAATGGGGATAGGATGGGCACCAGTGGCTCACACCTGTAGTCCTACCTACTCAGGACTGCTGTTCAAAGCCAGCCCAGAAAGGAAAATATGTGAGACTCTCATCTCCAATTAATCACCAGAAAACCGGCAGTGGCACTTTGGCTCAAAGTGGTAGAGTGCTAGCCTTGAGCATAAGAGCTCAGGGACAGAGCCCAAGCTCTGAATTCACGCTCCATAACTGCCCAAAAAAAGAGAATGGAGATGGAGTATAATGGAGGGAGGGGGAAAAGGTTTATCTAAGACATTTCTGGTCTTTTACAGCTGGTGATGAGAATGCCATGGAACAACCTTGGATCCACCCCAGTGTAACTCCACAGGAGGTAAGGAAAGTGGCTTATCAGTGGGGCAAGCTGCTCCCACCCAGACCCTTCCCTGACCTCTCCTACTGGGTCCCAATGGCACAAGTCCAATCTCCAACCCTACACATTGCTTATTATCTGATGTGGCACAAAATCACCACTCCCTGGGACTCAGTATCCCCGTTGTAACCTGGCATGTAAGACAAGATGGCTTCAGAACTCTGATATTCTGGGTTCTGCCCTCATTCCAAAACACACCAGTCCAGCTTCAATCATTGGCCATTATGCCCATCTGATTGACATCTATGATCTCTGCCCTTTCAGGAGAGCTCCCATAGGCCTCTGCTGCTCAGCTTGCCATCATCACCTTCAACTCTTGTCTATACTCCTGTGACCTTGGAGCAGTCATTTAATGCTTCTTTTGTTGGGGAACCCCAAGGGACTCCTGTCCTGCCCATCATGTGAGTAGAACAAGGATCACACAAGCCACTGTGTGTCAAACCTTGAACTTGTTTCTCTCTAAGATGGGGGAAGGAGGAAGAAGGCAGCAACTGGTTATCATCCTAGAACAGGAATCCTGGCTTTGACAGTTCTTATTGGTGAGACATTGAACAAGTGCTTCTTTGTTTTCTAATTCTCCCATGCTCAGAGAACATATGAGGAAAATACTCCATAAATAATAATATCCATACTATTCTACAAACATTGAGAAGAGATCTAGCTTAAGGCCTGACACCTAGTAGACGTTTAACCTGTGGAGACTGTTATTACACTTTGAAATAGCTGGAGAAGACAGAAGATCCTGCTGAAAAGAGGGGTCATGATTGGCGGAGCCACAGAGATCCAGGAGAAAATCCAAAGAGCAGTAGAGGATGCTTCCTGGAGAGGAACCAAGCTTGTCCTTGGAGACCCTTAGTGATTGGGTGAAAGGGATACAAGATCCCATCACTAGAATTGATCAGTATTTCTGGGCATTTTTCAGATTAAAACCCAGACATTTGTAATTCCCCATCATCTTCACTCTAGCCCTGTCAGGCAAAAATTGGTAGAAATTAATGCCTCGGGAAGATGCAGACAAAACAGTTATAGAAAACAGGCTAAGCTGGAGAAAAGACTTACTCTATCCATTATCACTGACACAGCAGTCATTCAGATTACCATGTGTACCCTGGTTATATGTGTTCATCAGAGGATTTAATCTGTCTCTCCTCACATTGTTTCCAGATGCTCGGGTCTGATCCTTCAGCCCTGTGACATACCTGGCACATTTCTGTTGCAGCCTCAGGTACTGGGAATGGAGTATGGTAGAGCACTTTTGGAGGGGAATAGCTTAATGGATGGGAAGAGCAGAAGGACTCTAGGATTGGGAGATGGAGCACAGAACTTGTCTGGATGGGGGGGGGGGGGGAGGAATGTGCTTTCTCAGACTCCATTATCTCATAACCTTTACTTTTCAGGTCACCAATGATTTAGACCAGGCTTCAATGTCTGCAGCTTTGGAGTGGCAGCAGAAGATGCAAGCTGCCGAGGCTCTGCTGGCTCTGAAAAACTCTTCTCGGGTTCCTCCTGAACCGAATTCCGGGCACCAGTCTCTTAGTACTCCAGGTATCTTTCTCCTTACAGCACTAATACAAAGGAGTAGCTGAGAAACAGGGTTGGGATTGTGATAAGCAGGTTATAGCTGGAAAAAAAACACAGATACTAGGTTGAAAGACCTTGAGACCTGGACCCCAAGCTCCTGAGTCTGACTCGTGAACTTGAACTTGTCATTCAGTGATTGTCCAGTTTATTGATTTTTGTGCCTAATATTCAATAGCAAGTGACTTGATGACAAGAAATAATGAAACTGAGGCCATGAGGTATAAGGGATCCTAGGACATGCAAAGAACAAAGACACCTGACTCTCAGACGTGGCTTGATCTCCAGTATACTATGAACATATAAAAGTATATGAACATATAGAAGTATATGAACACATAGAACATGCAAAAGTATAAGAACATATAGGTGTATGTAAACACATACAAAAACATACAGAAGTGATAAAGGCCCAGTCTGCAAGGGGATTAGACCTGAATGTCTTCCTAAGCAGTGTTTCACAGTAAATCTCACTGATGGGCTCAGAGAGAAAGGCCTCAAGTTGCTGGGAGGAGGAGTGAACACCTATGGAAGCTAAGGTCAGAAGCTGGGCATTGCTTCACTAAAAACGGTCAATGGAGGCTGGTTGTTAGAGTGAAGAAACCACACCAGGCTGATTGTGGTGGTCTGGGCAGGTGACTATAGGAGGCTAATCCAGCCACTGTGGAGAGTGAGGGTCAAGACATCTTTCTGATAGAAGGAGGAGCATAGAGATGCAGTGGCTGGGTTGGAGAGATAGAAGGAGCTAAGCGTGGCCCAGAGGAAATCAGGCAGTAATAGGTCTGTGCAGTGATTTCAGTGGCAAATATCTGAATGTGTGGGACAGAAAAAAAAGAAGAGAAAGCTAAGAGTTGTCATCATGTTACCTGGCTTTCTGTATGCAGGTCCTGCTGGAGATACAGAACTGGAGCCTTCTAGCTCCAGGCTGCCATCCAACTTACCCAACTCACCCAACTCCCCTTCACTGCCTAATGGACAACGGGGCTACATTCTCTTCTTTAACTAAGAGCCCAGAGGAGACCTCACTAGACCACTGTCTAATTTGCTATCTTGTTTCTGAATGTGCTTTATAGCCAAAATGCTTAACCTGATTTTTTTAAACATTCAAGTGCTTAATAAGCTTTCAAACTATTTTATGATATAGGGCAACTACTTAAATGAGGTAAGATATTCTTATACCTCCACCCACTGATTATTTGGAAGCTGAAGCCTTTCATATATTTCATACTAATAGCACTATGCAATCTAATGTGATCAATACTCAGCAGGGTTCTTAGTGGAGGTATTGTCATGCTTACATTTGTCTTGTCACCACACACATACCTGTACACTCCTGAACTTATTCATGCATGTTAGAAACATGAAAATGTTTTTACTTTGTGTCTCCATGTGTATGTGTGTGTATGTGAACAAACAATAAAGTGGTTTTCATAACGCACTGAGAAATAGAGATTGTTTGTTTCCACCATGTAACTTCCAACCACCCTGACTCTAATAAGACTGGTGTGAGTCACATTACAAAGTGAGAATCACTTAACTCAAAAGCTATGATTTAGATAAGATAAGGTTAGAGATTTTTTTAAAGTAGCATATTTACTCATTCAGAAATGAGGGCCTTACCATTTGCCTAGTATAAATTGGTTCCTGATGCCCATAGGTCCTCAATTGGAATCTTACGATCAAGAAGATCAGGACAACAGAGAAGACCAGATGGGCCCTGGCCTGTGACAATGCACACTCTAAGAACCCAGCTGCTGCCTGGCTCTAGCCATTTAATACCATGGAACAATTAGGGCCCATCATCGCCGAGATGACTGCTTTTTCAAGAGTTGATGGAATTTTAGGTTTCTAAGTAAAATAACTTAATTCGTAAAAGATGGCTCAGTTTTCTTCAAGCCCTGTATGTGGAACAAACCAAATACTAGAGCAGTACAACTTCCATGGATGAGAAGCCAGTGCAGTTCTAATCCAATGTGAATTGCACTGGGTGAACCCGGGCTAATCAGGACAGGAAAGATCAATGAGGAGAAATAAGTTAAAGCAGAGAATGAAGAACACTCAGTGCACTGGTCTATCCCATGATCATTATGTGCAGAGCATTCACAGGATCACAACAGCCCTGCAGTTTCTGTCATTGTACATACAAGAAAACACACTCAGAGAGGGAAAGGGACTTGTACAAGCGTTTTCAGGGAACATTTTAGGAACACTCAGAAGATTACCTTGGGGGCTGGGGATCTGGCTCAGCAGAAGAGTGCCTGCCTGGCGAGCTCAAGGCCCCGAGTTCGGTCCTCAGCTCTGGGGAAAAAAAACAACTATAAAAAAACTATAGAAGATTACCTTGATTTTCCAGGCCCTATGTCAGCTATCTTGTTGGTTTAAAAAATACAAATCGTCCAAAGCAAGGCTTAAAACTTAAAGCAAGAGATATCATTCAAAAGACTTTCCCCAAAGCAGCCCCTCTATTTCCAGTCCAGGTAAACATGGTGATTACTCAGATCTTTCTTGCATGGATGTGTTAAAGAGCTGCTGATGGTGTCATGGACAAATAAAGAACAGTAGTGTCCTACCGGGCACATAGGAAGCTTAACTGTAAGTGCCTGGATACAGATTCTTTCCTAGGCTGCTATCTTTCTTCTTTCTTCTATGGCTCTGTTTTTTTTGTTTTGTTTGTTTTTAATTTGTGCAAGTCCTAGGGCTTGGTGTTGGGCACTGTTCCGGACCTTTTTTTTTTTTTTTTTCTCAAGGTTAATGCTTTACCACTTGAGCCACTGCTCCTCTTCTGACTTTTTTGGAAGTTCATTGGAGACAAGAGTCTTACTGACTTTCCTGCCCAGGCTGGCTGCAAACCATGATCCTCAGACTTAAGCCTCCTGAGTAGCTAGGATTACAGGTGTGAGCCACCAGTGCCTGGCTCTGCCTCTGTTTTTAACAGCTCATGATTGATACTAATGACTTCAAATTATTACAATTTCTTCTTTTCCAAGGCATTAGGAAGTCAGGATTTTTATATTTTCTACTTGATAGAAGAGAAACAACCATGCAAAATCAATCTGAACTTGGAGCAGAAATGAAATCCATCCCATAACTTCTTTCCTGAGCTTCTTGTTACATGGATGAAAGGTCCAAATGCCTTTCTTCAAGTGACAGATGAAACTGTACCCATATACTCTTGACAAGGAAGTATCAGTATGTGTAAAAAGACAAAAGGCTTGGTATGCAAGTGTTTCCTCCACACATCAGGATCCCACATTTGAACTGAGTAGAAGACACATTTTGACTAATGGATGTGTTCAGGGAAGAGGGTAAAAATGTTTAAATATGGCCATGGATTTGAGGAAAGAGAGAGACCCCTTTTACAGTGCTCTTTTATTTTTTGAGACCCACTGGCATTGGTATATAAAGGGTTTCAGACATGACACTGGTTATCCCATACGTAGAGTTCAGAAACTATTTTGTGCCAGCCCTGGGGCTTGAACTCAGGGAATGGGAGCTGTCTCTGAGCCTCTTTGTGCTCAAGGCTAGTACTCTACCACTTGAACCAGAGCACTACTTCCAGCTTTTTCTGAGTATAAGAGTCTCACGAAGTTTCCTTCCTGGGTTGACTTTGAACTGCGATCCTCAGATCTCAGCATCCCCTGAGTAGCTAGGATTATAGGCACAAGCCATCAGCACTTGGCTAAGATCAGAAAATTAGCCAGACACGGGTGGCTCTCCACCTGTAATCCTAGTTACTCAGGAAGCTGAGACCCAATGATCACAGTTTGATGCAAGCTCAGGCAACAAAGTCCATGAGACCCCTATCACCAATAATTATCAAAAAAAAACAAAAACCACAAACCAACTGGAAGTGGTGCTGTAGCTCAAGTGGTAGAGTGCTAGCTTTAAGCAAAAGAATCTCAGGGAAACTGCCCAGGCCTTGAGTTCAAACCCCAGGACAAGCACACACAAAAATTTTCTACGTTTATATTTGAGTCATCATAGGGCCTTAATATATATTCAGTATCAAACTTTTCAGCTTTCTCCTTTTGTCATGTTATACCTAGTTCACAGGTTTAAAAGAAATCCATAAAGAGCACTTACAATATATCTTACTTCTTATGTGTTAAGCAACAATATTGATTAGATCTGAACATATTCACAAACCAGAGTGCCACCTTGTGGATTAATGCCACAAGTAGTATACAAATAAAGTGTTAACATAGTCATAGGCCAAGGGGAAGAAGGAAAATACCCTGGGCTTCTCATTTAAAGATTTCAAGATACTAAAGTTCTGTCAATGAATATTGAATTAGAAAAGTATTCATTTCCATCATTCTAACGTAAGAACTGTGAGTAATCAAAGATAATAGTTAGATACAGGAAAATAATTAGGGTTCTATAAATTTTGAACACATTCCAACTTTGCTTCCAATATGGTGTGCATGACAGCTTTGATAGTGTGTGTGTGTGTGTATGTGTGTGTGCACGTGCATGCACATGCCAGTACCAGTACTGGACCTTGAACTCAGAGCCTCAGGCTCTTACTTAACTTTTCCATTAGTGGTTGGTGCTTTTCCATTTGAACCACACCCACCTCCAGTTTCAGCTTTTCAAATCTTGTGGATTTGTCTGCTCAGGGTTGGTTCCAAACTGCTGTTGTCAGATCTCAGCTTCCTGAATAGATATACTTACAGGCATGAGTCACTGTAGCCTGGCTTAGTTTATGTAATTTGGCTTTTAATAACAGCTATACAGATATGTTTAACAGTAGCTCACAAAAGCCTGAACATAGGTCACTTGACTCTTATGGACCACTAACAGTCACCTCCAACATTCTATTAGTTTCAAGCTTTACCCAGAAAGATTACTCATCAATGTATGTCCCACTAATACTTGATGGCTATACAGGATAGTGATTACTGGGTTCTAACCAACAAAAGATGAAAACCTGTGGGAAACCTTTACTTAAAAAAAAAAAACAAAACACTTCATGGACCGTAAAGAGCTACACAGCCAAATCAAGATTCAGGCGTACATCTGCCAAGTTTGAAAACTCAGTTCTTCATTGCAAGGCAGTGTTCTATACAAAGAAGCTTGAATTTCTAACCACTGGAAAATGTGAAGCAGAGTAATGGTATGAATGGATTTTTTTCTCTAAAGAAACTCTTGCTTGAAGTTGATGGAGTAGAGGCTTTCTTCATTGGACTCTCAATGAGAAAAGTCTGACAAACAACAGAGAAGCTATATTTGAAAAAGCAAAACTGAAGAAAAGAATCAAGAAGAAAGGACCATGGCAGCTGAAAAGAATGGCCAAACAGAAAGGTGACAGAGAATAAGGGAACAATTTGCAGTTCTAGTCCCATGTCCCCTGGGGAGAAGGGAAAGTAAAGCTTGCACCACAAGATAAGCTAGGTAACTTGTGTGACAAATGTAGCTGTTGTATAAATCTATACCTCTTTCCAAACCTCAAAACCTATGTAGAGCTTTAGTTGCTCAGTGAATTTCCTGCTCTGATATATCAGCACCAGACAAGATACCCTTTCATGCCTAATATCATAGTGGTCACAAAGAGGTGCCATCTTTAGGAAGTGCTTTCTGTTCAAGGTTGTCACATCAGTCTCGTTGTTTGAGGGACATCTCAGGCAAAATAAATAGCCTTTACCAAATAGATATCTCACATTACAGGAGTATCAAGGACATTTGGGCAGCATTACTTGTTGGTAAGGGGCTTGCAGCTAAGTAGGCTCTAAGATTGAGATTAAAACTCAGGGTATAACCCAGCACCAGTGGTTTATGCCTGTAATCCTTTCTACTCTGGAGGATGAAATCTGAGGATCAAGGTTCCATACCAGCCCAGGCAGGAAAGTCTATGAAATTCTTATCTCCAATTAAATACCAAAAAGCTGCAAGTGGAGCTTTGACTCAAGTAGTAAAATTAGTCTTGAGCACAAAAGGTAAAGGAAAGTGCCCAGGCCTTGAGTTCAAACACCAAGACCAACAAACAACAAATAGGCATTGATGACATGTCTATAATCCTATCTACGCAGGAGGATGAGATTCAGAGGCTCTCAATTTGAAGCCAATGGACACTGTTGTATAAGAATTCAGTCATACCCTTTTCTCCCTTCTCTCTGGCCATGCATCATCTCGGCCACAGGCCAGCAGTTTGGTAATAAACTTTCTCTCCTGCCTGAATACCGCATGGCGTTCTCCTTTACCGGCTACCTACTTTAAAAACCTAACATATATGGTGCCTTGTAACTCGGGAAAGGCTTAAAAGTCAGGACAGGCGGAATTCCCCTCTATTTTTCTCCTTTTTCTGGGACTATCCCCAGTCCTGACGGCCCTTTTTCCATGAACTGAACTGCTGCGAGACGCCACGTGGGACTTTTCACCAGTACCATTGCTGACATCCATGTTCACACCACTTCTCTACCCTGGTGAGTGAAACTGCCACTCTGTACAACGCTTCTGCCCAATAAACTCTCATCCACTCACCAGGCAGCCTCCCTCTCATGCTTTTTGGGTTTTTGCATCACAGTCACACCCAAGCCGGGAAACTGCTAGTGCTTGGCAGTGCAATGAGGCCTGCTTGAAATACTCGCACAGATAGAGTTTTTGCCACTGCAATAGTAAATGGTCAGAAGTCACTTATATTCAGGCTCTCTCTCTCTTTCTCTCTTTTCCTCTCTTTCTCCTCCTTTTTCTCCCTCTCATCTGCCTGTTTGCTTGCTTACTTTATCAGACTCCAAGTCTTACCATCCTGATAATGTGCCTTGCTAACAAAGCTGCCTCTTTTCACAGGCCTCAAAACTGAGGCTCGACCACCAATGTGCTTTGTCAGCCAAGATATCTAAAAGTTATTTTCTCTAGCATTGACCACATGGTGGATATTGGATTTAACAGGCACTAGCTCAGGTGCCATTATGCTATGCCACGTGTTCACGTCATTTATTAGTGAAGTCTCAGAAAAGAGAATTGAAGAAACAGTGTAGGAAGAAGATGGTATAGGTATGTCTTAAATTCATACAAGACAAAGATTGTTAAATTGGTGTAAAAAAATTGTTGGCTGTGACTTAAACACTGATGTAAAACCAGTATGCCATTCTTTATATGTCCATATAGCTATCTATGTATCTGTGCTAAAGCTCTCATCACATCTACTGAGTTTTGTCATTGCAGAATTCTGGCAAGTATTTGTTGGTCAAGCTCTAGTCCTCTTGGTCTCTTGTTGCTTTAATTGGGAATAAAAAAGGGCTTTATGTGGCAAAGACTCCTTGGATTGAAGTTCGAAGCCAGCCTGGGCAGAAAATATCTCTCTAAAACTCCATCTCCCAACTAACCAGCGAAGAGCCAGGCTGGAAGCATGGCTCAAGAGACTTATCTCTAACCAGCCAAATGCTGGAAGTGGCATTGTGGGTCAAGGGGTAGAGTGCTAACCTCAAGCAGAAGTGCTCAGGGACAGTGCCCAGGACCTGAGTTCAAACTCCTGTGAACACCAACTGGGTCCAGCCATCCCTTCAACAAGCACCTAGATCTCTGGGACTCAGCCAGTTCAGGGAACAAGGATCGTGGAGAGGAATAAGAGGAGAATGATGTCACATCCTAAATGGAGTCACTTTATCTTAATCGGGTGGGGGGGGAATAGAGATAGTAGCTTGTCCATCTAATGTCCATAAGAACTAGCCAAGTATAAGAACTAGCCAAGTCATCCAATTTTTAATTTTGTTCTCTAAACCCTTCCTTTTGCCTTAATATGCTTTTTTTGTCCAGCCCCTGCCTCATGAGACTTCTTCCAGGCTTCATTCAAGCACTGGCATCTACCATCAAGGGATCCTGCTGCTTGCCTTCTCCTGGAGGGGCCACATTTCTGCCATTTACCCCTAATGTTGACGCTCCTTGCCAGCAGGAAGCAGCCAGAGAATCTTTGTCCTTTTTCACAGCTATTAAAAGGCTGGAATGTTAGGTCCGTCCTGGAGGACTCCAAGTAGATGCTCCCACCTCATTAAATCTTCACCCAGTTACCTGAGTAACCAGCAGACCTAAAAGCAGTCACCTCCCTTTTCCCTAAGGTCACATCCTAATCCACCTGGCCACACACCCCGCCCCTGCCCTAGATAAGGCAGAGCTGGGTGAGGGTCGTCCCTTCTCTTCCTTCTCTCTGGCCATGCATCATCTCAGCCACAGGCCAGCAGTTCGATAATAAACTTTCTCTCCTGCCTGAAAAAAAAAGAATTCAGTCATGAGAAAACAGAAGCCACATTTGGAGAGGTGGAATTGTGCAGCTTTATTGGATAGCTGGTGTCTGTAGGTGGACTCCTGTCTCATAGACCTGCAGCCCAGTACAGAGCTGGAACCAAGTTTTTAAAGACAAAAACCATATGCTTGGGTGGGGGCACTCAACCCCAACAAAAGCAGAGCATAAACACAGCACAAGCAGAGCTTTTCCTAGGGCTAAACAACACGATTCAACTGTATATTCTTTGAAGCAGGACTTTTCCAGCCCTCCTGGAGATGTGTATCTGCAATTTAAAGGATGGCTTGTCTCACCTCTAGACCTTTGAAGCAGGGCGGGAAACCCCCATCACCCACCTAAGCACCAGGATGGCTTGTGAGAACAAGGTGATATTACTTAGACCCAGTCTGCTTACCTCAACAGAAAAGTTCATGACACTGTTTCCAAAATAACCAGAAAAATGTACAGCTGGAGCCATGGCTCAAGTGGTAGAGTATCAACTGAGAAAGCAAACCAAGCAAGCACAAGGCCTTGAGTTCAAATCTTGGTACAAGCCGTGGGGGGCGGAGAAAAACCACACAAAAACAAACAAAAAACCCTCGTGCACAAGGAACCAACACATAGAGTTCTGACACACCCACTTACAAAATTCATCTAGAAGAATCTCATTTCTTGTAGTCACAGAACAGAAGAGATTTTGCTTGGGAAAAAATGAGCTTAAGACGAGAACTTGGTAACAAAGCACCTAGCCTCCTGCAGGATGTAAGCACCAGCCCAGAAACAGTGTGAACACATAGTCACATAGAAGAAAGAAAGCATTTTAATGTCATCTGAAGCTGACAGGCTAGCTCTCCTGGGGTAGAGAGTGGCAGCCTGCTCTCAGACAGAGGGATAGTTATGTAGTATCAAGGAGGCTGAAAGCAGAAGGGGCTGGGAACAGAAAATCTTCTGTAGCCACAGCTGGGCACTGGCGATATCAGACACCCAGGGCAAGACATTCTATAGGTGATTTATAGCCAGGAAAACATCTTATATCTGGCACATAGCTGAGACAATGCCTTCTATAGCTGGACAGTAGAAATAGCCATGGAACTGGGAATGGGCATCCTGACTGACAGTAATATGTTGCTGATGCAGTTAGTGTTGGGGGTACGTGCAGTTTGGATGGGAATGGGCAACTGTGAAAGCATTCTATATCTTGTCCAGGACAATATCTTTTGTATCTGGGCACTAGAAATAGCTGTGGGACTATGGCAGAAAGAACATCTTGACTGTGCAACATGTTGTTGAACCACTGGGGCTGGGGGCTCATGAAGTTTGGGTGGGAATGGGCAACTGTGACCAGGCTTGGTTTGTGGGTGACCCAAGATGAAGGCTGTCAACCTAAAAACAGGGATGAATATGCTAACACAGGACACAGCTCAGAATAAAGGAGGTGCTGCCAATGTGAGGCTGCTTTAGCTGCTTACAGTAGCCTGCACTCATGGAGCCTTTCAGATTACAAGAGCTATCAGGATTATGAGGATACATTACTGGCTTGCAAGCAGCTTGCAACCAGGTAGTTTCAAAAATTAAGCTGCACTTAGTGACTGAAACTCAAGGAACAGTTCCAAGTCAAAGATCTATGAGCCACCCATTCACAGCATCGAGAAGGAAGACTCCCAATGGAGAAATATATAGAGTGGAAGAAGTTCTGATTTGGATGAGCTGAGAACATAAGGAAACTGTGAGAGGATCAGCAGTTAGCAGCCTCATTCCATCCAGCACAGGTAAGCTGAAAAATTAAAACGGGACCAGGAGCTCAGAGAGTGAAGGGCATGAAGAATAGTGATCTCACTCTTCTTTAGTTGAGCAAGACTCAATGCCTGATGTTTGCTTCAGAAACAGCACCAAGTCTGTGGCTACCAGAACATCCAAGAGCTCTCTAGTGGCTTGGAGGGCCTGCCTTGAGGTAGAGCTGAGAGCTCCAAGTGAGCACAGGACCTGAGGAACACACAATATTCCTCAGTTTCATCCTTTCTACAAGGTAAGAGAGCTACTCTCTTGAATATAAAAGAACTGAGACCTACAGTCAGAGAATCTGAATCACTGAGTCAGTCACCATTACAGAATTCAGTGTACTACTTGTTCCCATGCTCATTAGGGGCACACCCCAAAGGTATCCTTGTGGTGCCACAGGATACACAAATGAAGTCACCTAGGAAGCAAGTGGGAACATACCTGATCCATAAACTAAAAAGAACTATATAATCAGCAGTGGCTTCAGTACACAAAACATGGAAGCTTCTAAGCTATAAGCAGCACACGATTGCATAACTAATACTTGACCAGACTCACCTTCAACTCACATATAATACCAATCCATACAGAAGAAAAAACAAGAGATCACTAATTCTTCTTTATAGGAGTGGTGCTGGAGGAACAATACTCATGCCTTAAGCACATGGGGAAATGTTTAGGAGCTATACTGCATCATCCCTCTACACATACATGCATACACACACACACACACACACACACACACACACACACACTACAAAAACCTGCACAAAACACTGAAAACTTTTCAACTGCAAGTCGAAAGGTGACTAAAACTTTCAACCAATGACTCCACTCAGAGGCATAAATCTCAATGCAGAAACACGAAACACATGAAAACAATAAAGTAACATGACATCTCCAAAGGTCAACTATCATAGAGTAACAGAAGTTAGGATAGTAAAGAGGAAGGAAGCTTGGACAAAGAAGTCAAATGTATGACTCTACGAATGATCAATGAAATTGAAGTTGAACATATTTAAAAAGATTTAAAGTATATATAAACAGCTGAAAGAGCTCAAGAAGATATAAATAACTAAAAGAATTAAGGAAAATAATACAGGATATGAAAGATGGAAGATACAGGATGTGAAAGATAATAGACACATAAATCCAGAAAAAATAAGCTGAACTGAAAAGGAAATGCTCAATAAGTTAAATTTTAAAAAACAATATAGAAGGCAGGTGCCAATCTCTTTGAAACTTAGCTACTTGGGAAGCTGAGAATAGAGGGATCATTTTTGAGGCCAACTCAGGAAAAAAAAAAGTGATATAGGAGACCCTTTCTCAACCCATAGCTTGACCATATCATTCATCTGTCATGCCAAGTTATGTCAGAGGCTGAGAACAGAAGGACTAAGGTTGCAGGATAGCTGGAGCAACAAAGACCATGAGACCCCATCTCTAGGAAGGGTAGCTGAGCACAGTGGCATGCACCGGTGATTCCAGTGGCAAGCAACTGGCATTCTAGTGGCAAATGAGGGAAACCTGAAAGCAAAAAGATTACTGGTTAGGTGTGTACATAGGCAGGAATGAGAAGCTATGCTAAAAAATAACCAGTGAAAAACAGAAGCATTCATGCCAGCCTAGCAAGTGCAAGGCTTCGAGCTCAAATCCTCAGTCCTGCCAAAAAGATGAGAGAGTAAGGTGAGAGGGGGAAGAAAGAGAACCCTCTTTCAGCCAAAAACATTTCTAGCAGAGCAGATCAAACTAAAGAATATCAGGGCTCAAGAATAATATGGGTGTGTTCGAACAGTCAAACAAAGAAATAGGATAAATAATAAATATGTACAAATGGAACACACAAAATCTCTGAAACACTATGAGAATACAAAACCTAACAGTCACAAGCACAGAAAAGGAGAAAATGTTAAGGCCAAAGGAATGGAAAATATATTGAATAAAAATAATAAAAAATGTCCCAAATCAGAGAATTGAAAACAGCCATTCAGATATAGGGGGTTTTTAGGACACCTTACAGATGTGACTAGGAGAGAACACTCCATGACACATCATAGTTAAAATACATGTACAGAGCAAAGAAAGAATATTGAAAGCTGCAAGAGCAACACACCAAGTTACATATAATGGCAACTCCATCAGAATAACAGCGGATTTCTCACTAGATACCTCAAAAATCAAGGAGATTGTGGAATAATTAATTTCAAGTACTGAAAGTATACAACTACAGAGTAATCCACCACACACAGCTGTCATTCATAAAAGAAAACAAATAAAAAATCTTCCATGATAAAAAGTAATTAACACTAAACTAGCACTGAAAAAGGTACTCAAAGGATTCCTATAAAGAAGAGGAAGATAAAAGTAACCATAAAAATAAGAAGAATATAAATTCCATCAATGAAGTATATAATCAAGACAAATTATCTGGATTTGCAGATGATAATGATCCTATACCTAAAGGACTCAAGGTTTTCCTGAAACCTCTCTGAACTTCCTGAAACTCCACCAATGAAGAGGAAAGAAGAGGTTTGGGGTAGAGATAAGGGGGCCCTGCACTCAGTCAGTAGGACAATCAGTAGGCCCACAAGGATCCTGGCAGGCCTCAGTGGGCTGGGTCTGCATATTTCCCCCTAGAATCCTAGCTATTGAGGTGGGTGATGTGAGGAGCATGGTTAGAATACTGTTGGGCCAGCAAGCCTGTGAGACTCTTAGGTGCAATAAATCACCCACAAGTCAGAGTTGGTGTTATGGCTCAATGAGTAAGGCCACCAGCTTTGAGAGAGGAATCTCAGGGACAGCAGCCTCTCCCTGAGTTCAAACCCCAAGTCTGGCACTCACACAAAACCTTTTGTTATGTCTGTGCATCAATGTGACAGACAGGTTCTATTCTGGACTGTACTTTTTTGGGTTTTGGAGTCTCTTTTTTGCCTCATTAACCTGTAAGAGCTAGCACCTGATTTAAATAGGTATTGTAATACCTGTGGGGTTAAATAAAAAGGGAGAAAAAAACTTGATCTGAACCAAGGGTTAGTTACCCCTAACTCCATAATCACTGTGGTGATTGGAATTTCTTACATTGGGGTAAATATTAGGGTACCCTTAAATGACAGGACATTCTTTTTCTTTTTTCTTTTTGTTGCCAGTACTGGGTCTTCAACTCAAGGCCCATATATAGCATATAGTATAGACTAATGGTTGTAGTGGTACTTGTGTTTGTGTATGTGTGTACGTGTGTGTGTATGAGTGCGTGCCACTCATTTGTTCTCATAGTCTGTCACTGGGCACCAGTGCATGGGATAGAAGAGAGCAAAGGGAGCTCATTGGCTTTCGTAGTTGGTAATTGTGCAGAGAGGGGTGGAATAGAAGGGAGCAGACACAGCTAATTGTTTTTTACAATTTGTCAAAGGGCACGAGGGAGTGGGATAGACCAGAGCAGAGGCAGGTCTTTGGCTTTCCCAGTTGGTAGTTGGGCATCAGAGGGGTAGGTAACAATAGATAGAGACAGCTCATTGGCTTTCCTAGGGGGTGGGATAGAAGAGAACAAAGGCATCTAGTTGGCTTTCGTTTTTGGTAATTGTGGAGGAGGGGGTGGGAGGGAAAAAGGCAGAGGCAGGTCACTACTTTTCATAGTCCATCACTGGGCACCAGGAGGTTGGATATAAGAGAACAAAGGCAAGTACTTGGCTTCTGTAGTCAGTAACTGTGCTCGAGAGGGGTGGGGTAGAAGAGGCCAGAGTCAGCTCCTTGGCTTTCATAGTTGGTAACTGGGCACAGAAGGGGTGGGATTGAAGAGAGCAAAGGCAGCTCACTGGCTTTTGTAGTTGATAATTGAGCAGAAGAGGGGTGGGATAGAAGAGAGCAAAGGAAGCTCATTGGTTTTGTAATTGGTAACTGTGCATGAAAAGAGTAGAAGAGAGCACTGGCATTTCATTGGCTTTCATAATGGTAACTGTGCACCAGGAGGTGGAATAGAAGTGTGCAAAGGCAGCTCATTGCCTCTTGTAGTTGGTAATGGTGCGCACAAGGGGTGGAAGAGAAGAGAGCCATGGCAGCTCCTTGGTTTATGTAATTTGTAACTGGGCACGAGGAGGCTGTATGGAAGAAAACAAAAGTAGATCCTTTGCTTTCCTAGTCATAACTGCCCTGGAGAGGGTGGGATAGAAGAGCGCAAAGGCAGCTCATTGACTTTCGTGGTTGGAAATTGTGCACAAAGGGGTGGGATAAAAGAGAGAAAAGACAGCTCATTGGCTTTTGTAGTTCATGCTTGGGCACGAAGGGAGGGATAGACGAGGCAAAGGCAGCTAATTGGTTTGCATTCTTTGTCACAGGCCACAAAGGGGTGGGATAGAAGAGAGCAGAGGAAGCGGATTGACTTGTAGTTCTTCACTGGGCACAAGGAGGTGGGATAGAAGAGAGCCAAGGGAGCTCATTGGCTTTCGTAGTTTGTAATTTTCCACCGGTGGGACAGAAGAGAGAAGACACAGCTCATTGGCTTTCATAGTTGATAATTGCGCGCGAGGGTGGTGGGATTGTAAAAAGCAGAGGCAGCTCATTGGTGTTCATAGTTCGTCACTAGTCACTAGGGAGGTGCGATAGAAGAGAGCCAAGGAAGTTGATTTGCTTTCCTGGTTGGCAACTGCACACCAGAGGGGTGGTATAGAAGTGAGAAGAAGCAGCTCATTGGCTGTTGTGATGGGAAACTGTGCACAAGGGGGTGAGACAGAAGGGAACTAAGGCAGCACCTTGCCTCTTGTAGTTGTTAGTTGTGCGTGAGAGGTTTGGGAGAGAGGAGAGCAAAGGCAGCTCATTGGTTTTTGTAGTGTGTAACTGTGCGCAGGAAAGGGGTGGTATAGAAGAGAGAAGAGGCACCTCATTGGCTTTTGTAGTCAGTAACTGCACATGCATGGGGTGGGATAGAAGAAAGCAAAGGCAGCTCATTGGCTTTTGTAGTGGGTAACTGCATATGCGTGGGGTGGGATAGAAGAGAGCAAAGGCAGCTCATTGGCTTTTGTGGTCAGTAACTGCGCATGCGTGGGGTGGTATAGAAGAAAGCAAAGGCAGCTCATTGGCTTTTGTAGTCGGTTACTGCACATGAGTGGGGAAGAGTGCAAAGGCAGCTCATTTGCTTTGAAAGTTTGTAATCGCGCACCAGAGGGTTGGGACAGAAGACAACAAATGCAGCTCATTGGCTTTCGTAGTCTGTAACTGTGCACGAGAGTGGTGGGATAGAAGAGAACAACCGCAACTCATTGGCTTTTGTAGTTAGTAATTATGCAAGAGAGGGATGTGAGAAGAGAGCAAAGGCAGCCATTTGGTTTTCAAAGTTCGTCAGTGGGGCTCGAGGCAGTGTGATAGAAGACAATGAAGGTAGCTCCTCGGCTTTGGTAGTAGGTAACCGCGCATGAGAGGGATGGTATAGAAGACAGCTGAGGCAGCTAATTGTTTTTCATATTTAGTCACTGGGCATGAGTGGATGGGATAGAAGAGAGCAAAATCAGCTCATTGGCCTTTTTAAACGGGAGATATAGCTGCAGAGAGGGAGAAATTGTTAGTGTTGTATTCTAGGGAGTGAGAAAATTTGCCGAGCACTTAGTTTGCAACTGCCTTGCCTTGGGCTACTCCTGAGCTAGGAACAGTTGCAGCCTCCAGGCACCAGGCTTCGGACTTTCCCACAGGCCTCTGGCTCCGAGCCCCACCGCAGGCCGCAGGCTCTTATCTCCACTCCGCTGTGCTCCTCTCTGTCTGCTCTCAGGCATCCAGCTCTCAGCAGGCCTTGGCTCTGCAGGCCTCTTCTCTCTTCCGGCCCAGAGCTAGGCTTCTCCGGCCTCCATTCTCTGCAGTCCCAGGGCTCGGGCCTCCTCCGTCCGCAGGCCTGGGCTACCCTCAGGCCTGAGGGGAATCCCGGCCAGGGCTCCTCTCAGGCCTGAGGGGAATCTGGGCCAGGGCTCCCCTTAGGCCTGAGGCGAACCCAGCCACTGCTCAACTCCGCGAGGGAGGCACCTCTTGGCGCCTTCCTTAGCCCACGCCTCCGCGCCTCCACTTTTCTCCCGGAAATCCCGCCCTCTTATATCCCCTGGCTGCCTGCAGTCTGCCTAGTGGCGTTCCGGTCCCCTCAACGTGGTGTGGTGCTTCTCGCCGCCCCCTGCCCCCAGATTATTACACTAGGTCCTACATTGAGGTTCCAGGGATTGATTACGACAGGATCAGGTAATAATGGGCTACCTCAAGTATAAGACTCTCACTCTCCTTACTTTATCTTTCTTCTCCCTCTTTTCCTCTTACCAGCTCTAAGTCCCCAATTCAGTTCCTTTTCTTTTGGTGTAGTGGGGAAGACTCATGGGTCATGGCATTCACCCCCCCCCCCTTTCCTGCTACTTGAGCCCCTCCAAGGCTGATACCACGGCCTTTGACTCTCCACCTCCGAAGGTGGGGTGCAATGGATACCGTGGTACACCTCCCTTCCCCCACCCCGTTGGCATGCAGAGCCAGTATAAGAGGTTGGGAGTGGGTGGTGGGAAAAAAGTAAGAGTGAACATTACTGTTGTTGAAATGTGGAAAGTAGTATGGGAGATAGATAGGAGGTTGTGGCGGAAAGCACTGGTTGTACAAAGTGAGGGAGGCTATGTTGGTCCAAGAAAAAAACTGGTGTTCCAAGGAGTTTCTGTTGGCTACATTAGGGATTGGCACTTTGTTGAATAAGTGAAGGGGTAAAGGAAAACAACAGTAGAGGGCTAGGCCTCCAGGGGAACAATATGATTTTGTTGGGTAGAAGAAGGTAATCAATTTAAAGGGGAACCAAGGCAATAATTAACATTAATTAATAATTAATATTAAAGAAGTGTGTGCAAAAGAAAAACCTGAAAAAGGAATATTAAAGGAAACTTGAATATAGAGCATCCATGAAACTAGGCACTGAGTGCATGGGGTACAAAATCACTTGTGGGGAGTGAACAAGATGTAAGGAAAAAAACTAACAAGGCAATGCTGAGAACACTAGTTGGGTTTGGCAGAGGATAGGATGATGCAAAAGAAAGTTTATAATTGACCAAAGAGGCTCCAGAGTGCTGTGTCTTTCTGAAAATGGTATGTGGGGAGTGAAGGTGAGCTAGGAGTTCATGATCAGATTGAAAATGAAGGGAATTGTGGTAAGAGGCTGTATGGGAAATAGGTGAGTGGGGTTTCTTGGGAAAGATGCTACCTGAAGAAGAATGTCAAGGTAACAGTCAGAGACAGCTATAGCTACAAGGAAACAGGGGAAAAAAACATTGCAAGCATGAGCTGGACGCAGAACACATTACTAGTCACCTAAGTGTTTTTTTAAGACCATTGCAAGTGAACGGGTGATAGTGGGTTGTGTGGCCATTCTGCTTTGTACTCCTGACCCCAGAACCATAGAACTCAACAACATGGATGCTCTACCCTGCTGCTTCTCCAACTTAAAATGTACCACGGTGGGTAGAAGCATAGAAACCACCATGGGAAATTGGTTCCAGGAAAAGTTTGTGATGGTGGCCACATCCATGGCATCAGCACTCAAATGAGAACCAAGAACATATCTCTCTTTTCTGGACCTGCCAGTGTCAGTTGGTGCTGCCTTCTTAGTATGGTAATGAGTTAGGTTTCCTTGATAATGTGACTAAATTCATCATTGATCCCCACTTCCTGTAAGAAACATCATGGAGCCTTGCCTGTTGAGAGTGCTTAAAGGACATAGTTGGGTATGGTACTAAAAAGTCATCTGAGGGGCTGGGAAAATGGCTTAGCAGTAGAGTGCTTGCTTTGCATGCATCAAGCCCTGGGTTCGATTCCTCAGCACCACATAAGCAGAAAAAGCCGGAAGTGACACTGTGGCTCAAGAGGTAAAGTTTTAGCTTTGAGCAAAAAGAAGCCAGGGACAGTGCTCAGGACCTGAGTTCAAGCCCCAGGACTGGCCAAAAAAAAAAAAACCATAAAAAGTCATCTGTTTCTAAGACCAAGACTTGGCTTCAACTCCTGAATTTAACATGCCTGCCACAGGCTTGACTATTTAAGCAGGTGTGTTCAGTGGATGTCTCTGGCCAGGACAGGAATTGAGCCTGGGTGCAGAAATCATGAGTAGATTTTTCACCAGTTCTATTGGTGAGTTACAGTATTGATTTCCAATAAGCACTGCCCAGGTTTTAACTCGTCTGTGTGTATAACATGATATCAATATTAGGTTCTGAGTGTTTGTAAGAAGGAAAAGTAGGAGCCAGAGATATATTTTAAAAAGAAAAAGGACTGGGACTGTGGCTTACTGGTAGAGTGCTTGCCTAGCATGCATGAAGCCCTGGGTTCAATTCTTCTGTACCATATAAACAAAAAAAGCCGAAAGTGGTGCTGTGGCTCAAGTGGCCGAGTGCTAGCCTTGAGCAAAAGAAACTCAGGGACATGGCCAAGGCTCTGAGTTCAAGCCCCAGGACTGGAAAAAATAAAAGAAAATAAAAAAGAAAAGGTCAGAGGGTGGATGGACCTTACAACGAGCATGGAATATGTTACAGTTGGCATGGGGATGGGAAATGTTTACTCTAACATGTTTCTGATCTGTAAAGGAGAACACTGTGTCTCAGCCTTGGGCAGACCCCTGCATTACCCTGCATCAGGTAGGGAGAGTGGGTTGCCAGTGGGGCAGGGCCACAGCCAGCCCCTACCCTTACTCCTGCCTTGTGCCCACAGGACACAGGTTCCATCTCGAATCCTACATACTATTTGCAATCTTATTTTCTGGGGGGAAAAATCACCTCTCCCTGAGCCCAAGTACTCCAGTGGCAAATTGACAGGTAAGATGGACTGGTCTTCAGAGTTTTCAGTCTTCTAACATTATAGTTTCCTGTTCTCATTCCAATATGCACATTCCATTTTTCTCCCTGTGTTGCTAACTGCAACCCAAGGCAGCATAATGGGATACCAGAGCCAAAGAAAATTACAAAAGCACAGAGACATAGACAAAAATAGGTGGGAACCAGGGGTCCCAAGGCTCAACAGCTCTTGGGCCCTGAGTTCCCACAAGCAAACATATTTATTTGAGTTCACCCAGGGAAGGCTACCCTGGTTACATGCAAAAATAAAGCATCTATATTAATATTAAAATCAGAGCCCAAACAGAGTTTGTGAGAGACACTGGTTCTCTCATTCTTTTGAGACTAGAGACTGCAGCCCAGAGAGTCCAGACATGAAGTCCACCTTAACTAGCCTTCAAGGTCACCAGCACCCAAGGTCCAGATCCTAGCTTTTTCAGCACTAATGAAGAGGCGCCGCATTGTAGTCTCTTAACCCTCTCCAGAGCTGTCTGTTTTAACCCTTCCATGGCCAGCTTTCAGCGTTCTGAGTGCTGTTGAGGTGACATTCCAACATCTCAACCCTTTTCCAGGTTTCACAGCTCAACTTCAGAATTCCCTAAATCCCTCTCAGTCCTGGTACTACCAGATTCTCACCTGTGATCTCTGACCCTGCAGGAGAGCTCCCAACACCCTCTGGTGAACACTCTGCCTCTGCTCGTTACCCCCTGTGAACATGGAACGGGAAATACTGTTTTCTGTCATTGTGACCCCTACCTTGACCACAATGTGAGTAAAACAGGGATCATGCAGCCTAATATGTCTTGTATTACTGTGTGTTCAATTTTGAGCTAGCTTCCCTGCAAGGTAGGAGGGGAGAAGATAAATATAAGAAGGAGGAGAAAAAGAGTGGGAGAAGAAGGCAGAACCTCAGATTATCATCCTAAGACAAGGATCCTGGTTTTGACATTGCATGTTGGTGGTATTTTGGACAAGTGGCATTTTGTTTTCCAATTCTTAGATATCATGGAAGGAGGATATTCTATACCTATAAATACTGAGAAGAGGACTAGCACAGAGCCTGTAACCTAACAGATATTCAGTCTGTGGTGACTTTTAGACCATATTGAAAGAAAATGAAGAGATAAAAGGTCCTACTGAAAAGCAGGGAAATAATAACAAAAGCCGCCACAGTGATCCAGGAAAGGAAGAGCCCTAGACCTGAGCCAGGCTTGTTTGTCCAAACCCTGTGGGATTGGCAGAAAGATGGTATCACCAGAAAGGGATAGTAATCATGTCTTCAATATAACTTTGCAGACCCATATCTAGATATCTGTGAAGCCCCATCATCTTCATTATAGCCCTTACAGGAAGACAGAGTAAAAAAAAGTTTTGAAATGGAAACAAGAAAATCAGGAGAGGGGCTGGGGATATGGCCTAGTGTCAAGAGTGCTTGCCTCCTATACATGAAGCCCTGGGTTCAATTCCCCAGCACCACATATATAGAAAACGGCCAGAAGTGGCGCTGTGGCTCAAATGGTAGAGTGCTAGCCTTGAGCAAAAGAAGCCAGGGACAGTGCTCAGGCACTGAGTCTAAGCCCCAGGACTGGCAAAAAAAAAAAAAAAAGAATACAATTAAAAAAAAAAAAGAAAATCAGCAGAAAGTTCTTGCATTTTCCATAAGGACTAATATTTCATCAGTCGATTGGATTTCCACATTCTGATACTCTGTCCCTCCATGTCTCCACGTGGTATGTGCCTGCCAGAGAGTTTAATTCCCTGACTTCTCAATTGCCCCCAGATATTTAACTTGGATCCATCCTCTGTCTGACACCCCTGAGCCTGTTCAAATGCAGCTACAGGTACTGTGAAGGAGTGTGATGGAGAATCATGGGAGGGGAGTAGTTTGGTGAGTGGGAGATTAGAAGGCTTTGAGGTAAGTGTGGGTGCTCAAGGGGCCTGGGCTCTAAAGGAGGACTTCTCCAGATGTGAGAAATTGTGCTTTCTTAGTCACCATTTTCTCACTTTACTTTGCAGGTCTCCAATGGCTCAGAGCTGGCCTTGATACTTAGAATTTCTCGGGATGTGGAGTACCAACGGATGGCAGAGGCTGCTGAGGCTTTGATAATTCTGAAAAACTCTCCTCCAGCTCCTTCTGGCCCCCAATCCCCAGGTAGCTTGCTTCATAAACATTAATAAAGTGTAAGAATAGTTGGGAAATTTCACGGTGATGTAGTAAGCAGATTCTAGCCGGAACAGCATTAGTGGGGTGAATGAAATTAGTGCCTGGCCCCTAAATTCTGAATCTGAGTGATGAGCTAGTACTTAAGAGCTGTTCAGTATATCAATGTTTGTGTTCAAAACTTAAAGCTAGTCTCCTATGACAAGGAATAATAGAAATAGAACCCCAAGGATGTCATGGCTTAGAACATATAAAAGAGAATATTAAGGTTTCCTGACTACAAAGTCAGAGCTTGCTTCCCAACACCTTCTGTTTTCTATAGTCTTGGGAGAACATGCAGAGATGATGAGGGTTTTGTCTGCAAGGGGGTCAGGTCCCTGTTTCAGAGCTTTTACTCTCAAGATAGAGGCTGGATGCCTTTATGAATAGAATTTCATAAGAGATATCACCAATGTGCAGAAGAGGAAGGAAGGCTTGAAGTAGGAGAAAAGATGAATATCTAGAGAAACTGAGGCAGGAGGCTGGAAATTTTTGCAAAAGGTGAATGGGAGCTGGAATGGGAATGAAGAAGCCACAGCACAGCGACTGAGGAAAAGGTGGCTGAGGAAAAGTTGTTGATCGTGGTGGTCTTGGAATGTGAATGTAGGCGGCTAGGCCAGCCATTGTGCTTAATGAGGATCAAGATATGTTCCTGATATATGGAGTAGCATATATGGAAACACTGAACTTGAACAAAAGGGATGTGGTGACTGTGGTGGATAGAAGGAAGGAAGGAAAGAAGAAAAGAGGTAAGACTGGAGAAGGAGAAATCAGGCAAGGTTAAGTTTGTACAGTGGTCTTTTAAATATTTGATTATATGAGACATAAAAAGATGGAAGAACTGAGAAGGGATATGGGTTTGACCTGTCTCTTCTTCCTTTTTGCCTGCAGATTGCTAAATATAGAGACCGCAGCCTCCCAGGCCCTGTCTGCCATCGAAGTTATACAGCTGCATTTCACAGCCTATTCAACAGCTTGAGGGCTGAGATATCTTTGTTGATGAGCCTAAGGAGGAGGGAGCCCTTGCTAGCATTTTCTATCCTGTTTCAGAATGCACCAGATGTTTTATATCCAATATATGTGATTTTGGTTTTGAATCTTTCAGATGTTTTATAAGCCTTGAAACCCTTTTAATTATTTACCTCCATCCACTATTGATTTGGAAGCTGCAGCATTCCACTCTGACTTCCAAACAGCATTGTGCAACCTAATATGGTCAGTTCTCAGTGGAGTTCTGAGTTGGTTTGTACGCTCTATTTTCATTTATCTTGTCATTCCACAATGACTATGTACTCCTGCACTTATATATGCATGTACAATTGTGAAGGCATTTTCACTTTGTTTCTATAAGTGTGTGTGCATGCATGTGTGTGCACGCACACATGTGGGTGTATGTGTATATTTGTGCTTGAAAAAACAATAAATTTTTGCTGCAAGGAACAGAAAAACATTAGTGGTTTCTTTCAGTATTGTAACCAAATCACCATGTGCAAAACCATCCTGAATGGGCACAATCCAAGGATGCTGAGTCTGGGCACCAGGCTTTGTGAACAAGTAAGGAAGCTCACCTAAGCTCAGTTCCCCTACCCAGATCCAGAGCAGCACTCAAGAGCTAGGGCAAAGTCTGAGGTCATTGCCCACTACTGGCAGCAGTGATGTGTTGCATTTACCCTGTTGGCTGCTTCCCATCATCCCTTTCTCCACCCTGCTGCCACGCCCCCTCTCCCCGCCCAGATGTATGGAGAACATAGCTCTAAAGCAGTTCAAACAAGACCTCTGCAGTTTCTGGGCAATCTTTAAATAAAGCCTCTTTGGGCTGGGAATATGGCCTAGTGGCAAGAGTGCTTGCCTCATATACATGAAGCCCTGGGTTCAATTCCTCAGCACCACAGATATAGAAAACAGCCAGAAGTGGCGCTGTGGCTCAAGTGGTAGAGTGCTAGCCTTGAGCAAAAAGAAGCCAGGGACAGTGCTCAGGCCCTGTGTTCATGGCCTAGGACTGGCCAAAAAAAATAAAACAAAACCCAACAACAACAACTAAACAAAACCACTTTGAAAACTGGTTTTTCCCCTACAAACTGACCTTGTGTTCCCCAAAGTGGAGGTGTGGCACAAGTGGTAGAGCAGCATCCTGGAGAGAAAAACGTAAGCTATAAGGAAGGAGAGGTCATGAGTTCAAGCCCCAGAACTGGCATAAATTACTTTTTTCTTATTATTTCATACTTGTACAACAAACTTCATGGAACAAGTTGACATTTATGATAAAAAAAAAAGCTCAAAAGACTATTTAGTAAGAAATATTAACTTATCCCAAAAATCCACAGAAGGCATCAGAGATTATATGTACACACATAGGGTAGAAGCAGACTCATTGATCCAACGGCTTCACAGTTTGCTATAGCTAGTTTTTAAGTAATGAACATATAGAAACACTGCTAGAACAGTGCAACAGATTCTCAAGTGAGTAGCATGCTAGTACCCTGGGTATAATTAGTTTATCATTCTCTCTTCTCTTTCTGTCTTTGTTTCTTTTCCTCAGTTGGTCTCTCCATTTACACACACACAACAGAGAGAGAGAGAGAGAGAGAGAGAGAGAGAGAGAGAGAGAAACACTCCCAAATACATTTTATATTGTTTGAGGACAAACTGTAAAAGGAGTGCCTATTCTCTTCTAATCTGCTGTGATTCTACTTCCTAAAAAGTAAGTGTCCTCCTAATGATACAAAAACTCAGGACAGAGCAGGTTTGCAGAACAGAGGCACCCAACACTCACCTAGTCCTCCACAGGGTTAACACAAGAGAAAGATGTGTAACTACATGTGCAAGTTCATAGCCATGGGAGAGCACTAGCATTCAAAAGCAGAGGGACAGTGACATGAAGATATGGAGAGAATAAGGACAAAGCATAGTAAGGGAAACAGAGTGTCTACACCTTTTGTCTAGGCCAGAGGAGGACATTCTGTACATTTTTCCCTCTGAAGGCTAAGAGGAAAAGAAACATACACACATGAGAGGAGAGGGGGGAGGGAGGAAGAGACTGCCAGCTTCCCTCAGAGCCTGCACTTTGCAGACACACAGGCTAACCAAGTAAGAGGACAAGAGTCTGAACAGCAGGGTGCTTTAGACAAATAGTGATCCTTCAGGGTGTCACATGGAAGACTCCTGTCTTGAAAATGGTCCTGTGTCTGAGCTGGCACTGCTCTGGCAGTCAAGATCCATGGCCTAGTCTCATCTTTGGAACCCCATGGCCACTCCACTAACTGAACTGCCTGGGCAGCAAGGATCCTTACTAGATGGTATTAGCTAAAACAAGCAGCTCTGACACAGAATTCTATACTTAAGGGAGGATAGGCTGAAGAGGACCCTAGGACATGGCCTTCTTCAATCAGCAGACTAGAAAATCCGCCCTTTGAAATGAAGGGTGAAAGCTGCAAGGAGGAGAGGAAAGGTCTTCAAGCTGGGGCTAGGACTGTGGATACAAAGGTTGAGAACAACTGATGGCCAGATTTCTTCCCCCTCCCCTAACTGCTAACTGGTGAAATTTGACATGTGTGTAATACACTCAATTCACTATGGGGTGAACGGAATCCGGTGTTAGATGATAAAAAAAAAATCAAATGATCTGGCACCTGTGGCTCACACCTGAATCCTAGCTATGCAGGATGCTGAGGTCTGAGCATCACAGTTCAAAGTCAGCCTGGGCAGGAACTTCTTTGAGACTGTTATCACCAATCAATCACCAAAACTCCAAAAGTGGAGCGTCTTGTGAAGAAATCATAGTACTTCTTGCCCCTTCATCCTTCCTCTAAGCCATCTCAATATCCACCTGGACAAATTTTCATTCATTCTATAAGCTGTTGCATCTCAGAAAACCAATTTTGCCTTGTTTTCCTACTACCCTTTCAAATTTTCTAGTATAATGGCAACTTACTTTAATGGTCTTAAATTGCTAGTTAGATTGAAAATAGGACAACTATTTCTTTGGCTATTTAGGCTGCCTCCTCTGTGAATATTTTTTGTGAATTATTAATGTATTTGGTTTGTGCATAATAGTGATATAGCAGGAATTGGGCAAATCAAGGTTTGTACCAAGAAGAGGATACCAAAAGTGAATAACTGGAGAGTGGGAAAGAGCAAATAAAACCCCCAAAACAAAACAAAACAGGATATCAGGCACCATTGGCTCAGGCCTGTAGTCTTCACTCCTTTAAGGGGTTGAAATCTGAGGATCCCAGTTCAAAGTTTGCCTGAGCAGAAAAGTCCAATTAAACACCAAAGGCCAAAAGTTGAGCTATGATTCAAGTGATAAAGTGCCATCTTTGAGTGAAAAAGCTGGTAAGGAAGAGCACCTAATCATTCCTTATACTGGGGAGAAAGAGAGGGAGGGAGAGAAAGAGAGAGAGAGAGAGAGAAGGAGGGAGGGAGGAATACTGGTCTTGGAAAGTGATTTTTTTCATGGTCTCATTAAGACATGTTTAGATGGCTTTTATGTTTTTTATCCTGTGGGAGTTTGCAGAACTTCGTAAGTCTATGTCTTTATGTCTTTGGTCAGTTTTGGACATTTCTTCTCCATTTTCATTTTGAATACTGTTTCTTTTGTCCTCACAAGACACAGCTGAATGTAAATGACACTTATAATTCTCAATTCTCTCTTCTCTGTTCAAATTTACTTTATGTCTCCATGCTTTATTCCAGATATTGGATATTAGCTGTTGCTAATTTCCCCCTCAACTTCCTCCTAGGCTACTGAACTCTGATAGTTTATTTCATATGTTAACATGACTGAATCAAACATTGTTTGTTGGCATATTTGAGAGTCTCTTCAGAGACAACCAACATTTAAATCTGTAGGTGGAATCAAGTGGGTTGCCATAACCAATGTAGACTGGCATTACTAGATCCCTTGATAGCCTCAAAAAAAACAAGACAAAACAAACCAAAAAAATCATAAGAAAATAAAGCTTGAATGCATCCTTTTTCTGCCTGAGGAAAGAAACTGTCTTCTATAACTCTAGACTTCAGACCTTCAGACTGATAGGAATCAACCCTATTCACTCTCCTGTTTTTAGAACTTTGATCTAAACCCCCAGTTTTTCTGAGTCTTCAGCATGCAGAGAGAAGATTGAGGGAGTGTTCTGCTTCCATAATTATCTGGGCTGATACTGTATATAAACCAGGCAAATGATTTAGTGGTTCTGTTCTTCTGGAGATTCTGGACTAACATATAAACAGCTGCTTTCTCATTACATTTCAGTATTTTCTTCAGGCTCATTTTTGACTCATTAAGCTATGCTGTGTTTCCTCCGTTCCAAATTTATAACTTTTTGAAGTATCTCATGTACTTTTTATGAATTCATCTTTTAAAAATAATATAATTGATTATGCACAAGTGCTTCATGCCTGTAATTCTAGCTACTAAGGAGGCCAAGGTCTGAGGATCATGGTTCAAAGCCAGCCTGAGCTGACAAATCCAAGAGATTCATATATAAAATTTACCAAGAAAAACTAGAACTAGAGGTGTGTCTCAAGAGGTAGAGTGCCAGTGATGAAAACAAAAATGAGAGATTGAGGCCCTAAATTCAAGCACTAGTAATAGCACAAAAATTGTTTCCTTTGATATCTTTAGACATAGTGAGCTTAAATTGTATGTGCAGGTTTCTTTACACACACACACTCTCTCTCTCTCTCTCTCTCTCTCTGTGTGTGTGTGTGTGTGTGTGTGTGTGTGTGTGTGTGTGTGTGTTGTGTGCATTGAAGAATTCCAGCTCCATTGGGCTGGGAATATGGCCTAGTGGCAAGAGTGCTTGCCTCCCATACATGAAGCCCTGGGTTCAATTCCCCAGCACCACATATACAGAAAACGGCCAGAAGTGGCACTGTGGCTCAAGTGGCAGAGTGCTAGCCTTGAGCAAAAAGAAGCCAGGGACAGTACTCAGGCCCTGAGTCCAAGCCCCAGGACTGGCAAAAATAAAAATAAAAAGAATTCCAGCTCCTGGAAATTCATGACAGAATCTCAAACACACGGCAGAGCAGCTACAACAGCAGGATAGGGTGAAGGAGAGTAAAGAGCAGCCAGTAGGCACAGTGCAACAAACCAATCACTGCTGCCAGTTGTGGAGGGGGGGGAGGGTCATTAAGAAGGGCTCAAGTATTATAAAATACCTGAAGGCTTCAAAAGCAAAGTCAAATATATTGGATATAAAGCACTTGACACATTCACAAACAGACTAGCAAAAAAGTAGTGCGCTAGATAGGCCTCCTCCCCCTGGCTCTTACTTCAAGCTCCCACAACTCTCCAATAGATGGTGAAATGCAGATGGTGTGACCTGGATGGCAGCGATATGCATGCAGAAAGAAAGGTGGAAGAGACATGTCACACCCGTGTCCCCTCCAAGCTTTCCCTTCTTTTTTCATTATGATTTGTCTTTTTGCCAGTCTTAACGTTTTACCATTCCTCCAACTGAATCATCATGTCTCTTTTGGACAAGCCCAGGGTCCCTTCATATGCTCCTCCTTATATCAGGAACATGAAACATGCCTTGATCTGCATCCACAGGGGCTGGCCTAGTTTTCTATACTCACCTTCTCAAACCACTGTGATCAGCAATGTCTCAAGCTTCAGCTGCCTTTCCAGAAGTTACCTGGTGTGGCATTTTTACCCTCAATCCCCATCTACCTTTTTCATGCCACAATACACAGCCTCCTTCCCCATAGATGTTCACCTCTCCCTCCATCTCCTAGAGCCCTTCCTCTCAGTACAAATCAATGAGATTTAGTGTGAGATACTTCTTTGGAAGACTTCTAGGTTTCTCCAAAAATAAAATGCTCCTGGAGAGCAGGAACATGATCCCTTGCATCACCTCATCACCTCTGTATGTCCTCCTCAGCTCACAGTACACAGTAAAGATCTGAGGAGCAGCCTAGGGGGCAGGAGATTTTGTTCTTTTTATTTTATATGAAACTAGAACTCCTGATGTCTTCTCAGCTTCAATTCCATTACTCCTTGTCATCAGGAGACTAGCTCTTAGTTTTGGACACAGAAGTTGATAAACTTAAGACTCATGGAACAACTTTCAGATATGAGATCATCAGTCAGACAAGAGCTTAGAGGTCAGAGCTCAATTTCATTTGCCCCACCTACACTGTTTTCCTGACTAGAACCATCTACATCACCTCACGGTTTCCCAGCCTACTCCTACCCAGTATTAGTGCTGTAAGGAGTAAGCTACCTAGTGGCCTTTAGGTCTGGTGAGTAGAACTGGAGTCAGGAGAGGTCCAAGATGAGTTTATGACTTTCAATGTACTGGTGTGATTCCTCATTTTAAAAAAAATCTACATTGGCTTTGTTTTACCATTTCGGAAAATTCTTTGGAGCAACACTGATTTGGGTACCAGGGGAGGTTCTAATGGATGGAAATTTTAAGGTGAGTTTTCTAACATGGTTTGTGCAGCTTTGCATCAAGCATCAGTGGCACATGGTAATTTGGTATAAGTTTTAAAAGGTTAGGTCTGCCACATCCATATTGGCCTACTAGTTGCTGCTCACATGTCCTCTCTTCTTTATATTGTCAGTACTAGGTAGGGCACCAAAAAGTTAGGAGACCCCATCTCAACTAATAAAAAGGTGATATTGCAGTTCATGCCTGTCAATCCAGTTTGTGAGATCCTATTTGAAAAATAAGGAAAACAAAAACAGTTTGGGGACATGGCAAAAGCAACACAGTGAGTTTTTCACAAACACAACTACCAGAGTTCAAACATCAATCTGCCAGGTGTCAGTGGGTCACATCTGTAATCTTAACTACTCAGGATGCTGATGTACAAAGGATCACTGGTAGAGGCTAGCCCAAGCAAATAGGTGTACAAGAATGCACCACTAAATTAGCCAGCAAATCACTGGGCTGGATGTGTTGTTCATAAGACAAAGCTCTAGTGGAGTAAGCAAGGAAGACAAGCAAGTGCAAGTCCCCTGAACTTCAATACAAAAAAAATCAGGGGACACACACACACACAGCAGTGACTTGTGTTAGCAGATGTGAGACCATGAAAAATTAAGGATGTGCAGTATTAGGCACAGGAATACACAAATTTATCCTTGAAAAAGAATAAATTATTTTCCACATGAATAGAATAAGACTTCGCCACATAAAGGAAAATATTCCCTGGGGTTTAGGATGGCCCTTGTTTCATAAAGGTAATAGGGGAACAGGGAATGATCATAAAACTCCATGTTGATTTTTTTTAGTGCTAGTCCTTGGCTTTTTCACTGAAAGCTGGCACTCTACCTTTTGAGCCACATCTCCACTTTCTGCTTTTTGCTAGTTAACTGAAGAAAAGAGTCTCAGACTTTCTTGCCCGGGCTGGCTTTGAACCGAGTTACTAAGTAGTTGGGGTCATAATCATAAGTCACCAGCGCCTGGGACCCCATGTTGAAGTTTTAAAAGACAAACTATTTCACACACACAACTTATTTCACCTGCTGAAGGATTCTGGTTTGGGAACTAGATTTAGGGAGCTTGACATTCCATTTCTCTCTAGGGCTGCAAGGTAAGCTTTTTTTTTTTTAATTTTAAAATATTTTTCATGATCTCTATTTTTTATCCTTATATAGTTATACAAAGGAGTTACAATTCAACATGTGAGCTTCTGAGTACAAAATATCTATATCAACGTCACTACTTCCAACTTAAGTCTCTCCTCCATCTTCGTGTGGCAGAGATGGCTTGTTTAGTGCCGTGAGCACAAGCGGCCACAAGGGGGTGAGTGGGCAGGACAGCAGAGAGCTAGAAACAGTGCATCTGAGCTCATTGGTTAACTAAGTGAAGGGGCGTTGTAGAAGGCGGAGCTCAAAGCTGATTGGCCTTTGTGAAAGAGCGGGAAGGGACGCTCGAGCGAGTACGTCAGGAGGTAGGTCATTCTTCGAGAACTCCTTGACTAATTGTGACGCGCTGCTTACTCTGGTAACTCTACCACAGGGATAGGAACCTCACTCTCTCTACCTTATCTGTCTTCTCTCACTTTTTTCTTCCGTCCGGCTTCAAATCCCCACTTTTGTTTCCTTTCCTCAGTGTTTTAGGGCAGTGTCACGGCTCGGGGAATACCATACCTGCTCTGACCTCCCGTCCCCCCCACCCCGTCCCCCGCCCCATACCCGAACCTCTTCAGGGAGGATTCTTAAACCCTTTCTCCGGAGGCAGGTCTTGTACCGGTGCCTTTAACTCTGAGGTGAAATTTAATGGAATTATCAGGATTCCTGAAGACGCTGTCATGAAGCCCCCTGTGGAAGCCAAATCCCGCAGCCAAGCGGCTAGGGAGCGTGGAGACGACACGAAAGATCGACTTGACCTTCCCTCTCGCAGAAGTGTGGAGAGGAGTATGAGAGTTGGTGGGAGGCTGTGGACGGAATATGGGGGGATTTCATAAATGCAGGGACGGTTTATTGATCCAAGAGAAAAATAGTAAAATATAAAATTGTCTACTGGTGAAGTTAACGCTTGGCCCTCTGTTGAATAAATGAAGGGGTAATGGAAAACTAATTTATAGAGTTGGGTATTTAGGAAGTTAGCGCTCTGTTAAATAAATGAAGGAGTAATGGAAAACAGTATTTTACAGAGTTGGGTATTTAGGAAAACATGATTTTCTGGAGTTCAAGAGGGTAATCAGTTTAAAGTGTAGACAAGGGAATATGGTTAAGTTGGGTGGTAGATGAGCCTAAACAGATTGTTCAGGGGAAACTGAATATAGGGCATCTATAAATCTAGGCATTGAGGATGTTAGGAACACAATTGTTGAAAAGTAATCAGATTCCAGGAATATTGCTTAGGTTTCACACACAGGTGTGTGTGTGTGTGTGTGTGTGTGTGTGTGTGTGTGTGTGTGTGTATCTGTGTGTCATGAAGTTCCTGGTTAATTTGTAAGTTAGGGCCTCCTGGAAAGAAGAGAGGCGTAACATTATCAGGGTAAAATCTGGAGAAATAATGGAAGAAAACTACTAGGCACCTCAGAAGGGGTTTTTATTAGGGCAGAAAAAGTAAAGGGATAGTGGATTAAGTGGCCATTCTGACCTCTATTTCTGATCCTAGAATCTCGGAAGCCAAAGACACGTACAGGTCCGGTGCCCTGCTCCTCCAACTTCAAATGTACCACAGTGGGTATTCTGGAGCCTCACGGTGGGGCAGTGGGGGAGAGGATTCAACTTATCCTGAGAATAGATCTATGTCTCTGTGACCGCTGCCACAATCATGGCATTCCTCCTTTAATCAAAGGAAAACTTATTTTCCTTTTGGGGCCTGCAAGTCTCAGAACTGTGCCATCTCCTTAAGAGTATGGTGTCTTATAAGGGGAAGGGTGAAGCCTCTTCCACTTGTGACTAACTTTAGCATTCAATCCCCACTTTGTGGAACAGCCTAGTGATTTGCTTGCTATCGGTACCTTCAAGAAGGATCGAAAGAGACACCTGACTTCAAGATCAAGAAAGACCATGGCTTCCTTCCCAAATTCTAACATGCAGGCCTGGATGCAGACCATGGAAGCAGGTCTCCTCAGTGAATGTCTCTAGCTAGGGATGAGGCTTGAGTTTGGGTCGAGGAAGCAGTGAGTGTTTCTATCACTAGTCCTGCCAGAGTTGCCCAGAGCAAGTATTTAAACACTATCTTAACAGATCGGTGTGTAAAACATCATATCAATATTTGGTACCAAGGGTTAGTAGGAAGGAGAAAAGAGGAGGGTGGAGTAAAAGTAGACAAGTTAGATAGTGAGACTGTGTCAGGATAGGGGATGGAGTATATTGAGGTGGTAATGGAGTGGGTGAAAATCCTCATTAAAGCTGTTCCTGGTCTTTTACAGCCGGACGGGAGAGCACCGCATCACAGCCTGGGGATAGACCCTCTGTAACCATCCAAGAGGTAAGGAGTGTCTGTGGCAATGGCACAGGCCCCCCTCAAGCCCCTGCCAAATTACTTCTGCTGTATCCAAAAGGCACAGGTTCCATTTCCAACTGAAAACCCTGCTTGCCATCTGATTTTCTGAATAATAATAAAAAAACACCACCTCTACCTGGGCCTGAGTACTCCAGTTATAAACCAACAAGTAAGATGGTCTTCAAGTTCTTCAGACATCAGATATTCTAGGTTTCTGTTCTTATTCCAAAGTATACCCATCCCACTTTTCTCCCTGGCTGCCCTGGTGCCACCAGATTATCATCTATGATCTCTGACCCTGCAGGCAGTCTCCCAGCAGGCTCTGATGCTCACTGTTCCACCAGCATCTTTGCCTCTGATGTTTACTCCTGTGAAGGAAGGACAACAGCTACTTGTTTCTTTTTCTTCAGTGCCTAGTGGCCCTCCAAATCTGGCAATTCTGTGAGTAGAACAAAGACCAGGCAATCCACTCTATATTGTGTCATTGTGTGTCATACCTTGAGATTGTTTCCACAAGATATATAATGAAGAATAAGATAGAGATGAGACCGAGGAAATTAATGGTTGAGGAAGGAGACAATAGCATCTCACACTAATGGGCAAGGATAGGAACCCTGACTTTGACATTTTCTATTGGTGAGACACTGGTAAAGTGGAACTTTGCTTTCTGACCATCCCATTTGCAGAGGTTATAGGGGAAGAATATTCTATACTTAGAGACATTGAGAATTGATTCAGGGCCTGCGACCAAGTAGACCTTCAACCTGTAGGAACTGATGGTCCACAATCAAACAGAGGACAGACAGAGTTGTCCTGAGAATCAGGGTCATGATGGTGAGGGCCACAGAGACCTAAAGGAAGCTTCCTGGGAATGAACCAGGCTTGTTCTTCCATTATGCAGATTGGGGAAAAGGGAAGCAAGATTCTCTCACTAGAAATGAAAAGTATTTCTAGATACCTTGCAGATCAAAACTCAGACATCTGATTTCCCATTAACTTTACTCTAACCCTGGGAGACAAAAGCTGATACAAATTAGTATCTGATGGGGCTGGGAATGTGGCTTAGTGGTAGAGTGCTTGCCTAGCATGCACCAAACCCTGGGTTCGATTCCTCAGCACCACATAAACAGAAAGAGGTGGAAGCAGCACTGTGGCTCAAGTGGTAGAATGCTAGCCTCGAACAAAAACAAGCCAGAGACAGTGCTCAGGCCCCGAGTCCAAGCCCCAGGACTGGCAAAAAATAAAATTAGTATCTCAGGAAATATTACGAGAAAAGAGGAATAGAAAGGAAAACAGGCAGAGTAGGAGAACTTGCAATTGCAACAAGGATGAATGATTTGTCAGTCATCTGGATTTCAAAATTCTGATAATGTGAAATCCTTCCCCGGCTGTCTTCTTGTGGCATGTGCCTGCAAGAAAATTTAATATCTTGATCTACTTTTATTGTCTCCAGATGTTCAAGTCTGATTGTCCATCCTTCTCCCAGCCATGGCCTTCTTGTAATACAACAGGTAATGAGAAAGAGTGGGATGGAGATTCCTAGAAGTTGAGTAGCTTGGTGAATGGGAGGAGCAGAAAGACTTGGCATATGTATGGGGGGGGTGGCTCAAGGAAACTGGATTCTGAAGGAGCACTTGGCTAAGTGCAAGGAGATGAGTTCCTACTCACCATTTTCTTACATCCTTTACTTAGCAGGCCACAAATGCCTCCAACCAGGTTTTGATTCCTTCAACTTTATCAGCTGCGGAGTGGCAGGAGATGGTGCAGGCTGCTGAGGCACTGTTAGCTCTGAGAAATGCTTCTCAGACCCTTCCTGGCCCCAATACTCCAGGTCAGTATCAGAGTCTCCCAGGTAGCATTAATACAGGGAGGGAATAACTCAGAAATGGTGTGGTGCTGTAGTAAGCTTGTTTGAGCTTAGAAAGCAGCAATGGTAGGGTGAATGAAATTGGGGCCAGGCCCTCAAGCTCCTGAGTCTGAATGATGAGTGGGTAGTTGAGAGTTGTATAGTGAGTCTCCAGTTTACCAAGTTTGAAGCATAACATTCAATGGCAAGTCTCTTGATTGCAAGGAATAATGGAACTGAAGCAGAGGTCCATGAGCTTAGAGCATGTAAAAAAGAATAAGAAAGTCTGGGGGCGGGGACTGGGAATATGGCTTAGTGGTAGAGTGCTTGCCTTGCATGCATGAAGCCCTGGGTTCAATTCCTCAGCACCACATAAACAGAAAAGGCTGGAAGTGACACTGTAGCTCTAGTGGTAGAGTGCTAGCCTTGAGCAAAAAGAAGCCAGGGACAGTGCTCAGGCCCTGAGTCCAAGCCCCAGGACTGGAAAAAAGAAAAGAAAATCTGTGTTCTGTAGACTGAGGGAAGACATATAGAAGTTATGAATGCTGTGTATACACAGATCAGGTCCCTGGTTGGGGAAGCTTTCGGTCTCTAGATAGAACTTGGATGTCTTCTCAAGCAGTGTTTTACATTAAATGTCACTGGTATGCTGCGAGAGGAAGGACTCTAGGAGCTTGGAAGAGACAGGAACACCTAAGGAAGCTGGGGCTGGACATTGTGGCTCTTAAAGGTAGATGGGGGCTGGTGTGGGAGTTAAAAAGCCACACCAGGGCAAGTGCTGAAAAGGTAGCTGAAGCTGGAGAAGTGGCTGATCATGGTGACATAGGAGAATGAGTTTAAGAGGCTAGACTAGCCACTATGGGTGGCAAGGATGAAGGCATATCCCTCATATAAAGCATATGCTGAGACCCTGGGCTTGACCAGTAAAGATGTGGAGGCTAGGATGAAAAGATAGAGAAAATATGATTGCACAAGGATAAATCAGGCAGGAATAAGTCGGTGCAGTCATCTTGGTCTCAAATATTTGAATATGTGGGACAGGAAACAGAAGAGAGAGCTGGAGGGGACATGAGTGTGACTTTTCTCTTCCTTTCTGTCTGCAGGTTGCTGAATATAGAGACAGCAGCCTCCCTCAAGATATCAAAGTCATACAGCTGCATTCATGGACTTTTCAACAGCTGAGGGGGTGTGTGTCTCTGTCTTGAAGAAGAGGAGGCCTTGTTGGAACGCTGCTTAGCTACAATTCTGTTTCTAATGCATCAAGCATTTTATATCAAATATACTTGGTTTTGCTTTTGAATTCTTGGTGTTTTATAAGCCCTGTGCGCATGTGTGGATGTGTGGGTGTGTGTTTTTGAAGAAACTATTTTGCTGCAAGGAACAGAAAAACATTAGTGGTTTCTTTCAGTATTGTAACCAAATCACCATGGGCAAAACCACCCTGGATGGGCACAATCCAAGGATGCTGGGCCTGGGCACCATACTGTGTGGAGAAGTGAGCAAGCTTGCCTGACCTCAGTTCCCCTACCCAGAGCCAGAAGCAGCACTCAAGCTCCAGGGCCCCGCCCACAGTCTCTGCCCCCTACTGGCAACAGTGATGTATTGCACTCTGCCTGCTGGCTGCTCTACACCCCCCCCCAACAGTCCCCCCTCCCCCCCCAACTTGATTCTATTGCTGCTTCTCTTCTGCTGCCTGTCTCCTAGATGTGTGATGAATATAGCCCTAAAGCAGCCCAAACAAGACCAATACAGGTGCTGCAAAATCTTCAATAACACCACTTTGAAAACATGTGTCTCCTACAGATTTCCTCCTTTTTTTTTTCTATTTGTTTTTGGGGAGGAGTTTAAAGAAATCTAACTTTGTCACACAGCAGTTATGCAGCTTGAAATTCAAGTAGCACTAATTGGATTTCTTCCTAGAAGCTCAAGTGGTAAAGCGGCAGTCTGGAGCAAATAATGTTAATCCAGAGTCAGGGGTTTGAATTCAAATCCAGTAACGGCTTATTTCACACACCCACACACACATACACTCATATCTCCTTTTCAAGCCAAGTCAACATTTTTTGATGAACTGCTTGAAAGACACTTAGAAATACAAAGGCAGTGGTATCATTTAATGCCACATGAAGCATCAGGCTTTAGATGTTCACATGCAGGGGAGAAAGTGGACCCAGTAATCCAACAAGCATCCCAAAAGAGTGGGTGTTAGAACATCTTTGTAATGTTTGTGACAATCTGACATAGGATTTTACTGTTGGAATTAACCCATTCCAGGTTTCCTACCAGATGGTTGCAAAAGGCGCAGTGTCAGTACTCCATGTGGATGAACATACAGTAGAAAATTTGAAAGGGTAGAAGGAAATGAAACAATACTAGACTCCTGAGATGTAACAACTTGTAGTATGAAGGAAGATTTGTCCAATGGTTTTTTCAGGAAGGCAGGTGCTGAGATGGTTGAGAGAAAGGATGGAGGGCCAGGAAGCACTCTAATTTTTTCCCAGGAAGATGTCTCTTCTAGGTGCAGTTCACTTGCTTCTTAAAATCTGAAACTTGATTCCATTCACCCCTGAGTGAAGTGAGTGTATTACACACATGTCAAATTTTACCAATTAGTATTTGGAAGAGTGGGGAGGAATCTAATCAAGTTTTTCTCTACCTCGGGATCCACAACTCTAGCCCCAGATTGAAGCCATACTGCTTTCACTCTTCATCTCAAAGGACAAATTTCTAGTCTGCTGATTGAAGAAATCCGTGTCCTAGGCTCCCATTCACATCACAAACCTAGTTCTCCTCAGCCTATTTACCTTAAGCATAGAATTCTGTGTCAGAGTTGCTTGCTTGAGCTAAGACCATCTAGTAAGGATCCTTGCTGCCGAGGCAATTCAGTCAGTGAAGTGGCCATGAGGTTCCAAAGATGAGACTAGGCCATGGATCCTGACTGCCAGAGCAGTGCCAGCTCAGACACAGGACCATTTTCAAGACAGGAGTCTTCCATGTGAAGAAGCTGGGAGTCTCCTCCATCTCTGTGTGTGTAAATGGAGAGACCAATTGAGGAATAGAAACAGAGACAGAAAGAGAAATAGAATGATATAGTAAATTAAGCATGCCCAGTGTACCAGCATGCTGCTCATTGGGGAATCTGAAGAGCATAATATGTTGCACTGTTCTCGCAGTATTTCTATATGCTCATGTTACTTAAAAACCAGCCATGGCAAACCAAACTGTAACCTCTGATGCCTTCTGTGACTTTTTGGGATAGCATTGCCCTTCATATTTCTTCCTAAGTAGTCTTTTGAGCTGTTTATCACAAATGTTGACTTGTCTAGTGAAGTATATTATACTAGAATGAAATAATTTTTAAAAATGTGTACATTACTGGGACTTGAACTCATGACCTCTCCCTATATCTTTAGGTTTTCTCTCCAGGCTGCTGCTCACACCTCCACTTTGGGGAAATGTTACAATTCGTGCTACTTGAGTTTGTAGGTGCCTAGCTGCTGTGTAAGAAGGTTAACAGTGCTTTCAACCTCAGCAAAAAGTCAGCTCTCATATATCTAGAAACCAGGCAGGGGATAAATGGCACAAGGGTGGGGCGAGGGAGTGTGGATAGCAGCTAGCAGGAAGAGTGCAACACACTGGGGGCAGAGGTCTCAGATTTTGCCCTGGATCTCAAGTGCTGCTTCTGGCTCTGGGTAAAGGAACTATGGTCGGGCAAACTTGCTCATTGTCCTCATTGTCTGTATAGCCGATGGCCAGCCCAGCATCCTCTGGACCTGAGTTCTCTGTCCCTGGTCAAAGCTTTGTTCATTGTGCCAAAGCTCTGGGTTTTTGTTGGTTCATTTGTTTATATTTTATTTTTGCTTTAATATCAGCTTCTGGGGTTTCGTCCTGTTAGAATATATTAGACATTGCCAGAAACCACACAACATCCAGGTACCAAAGAACAAAGGAAAGGTTTATTGCCGTCAATACCCCTTCTCACAAGGAAGAAGTGAGAAGCACAGGCTGGCTATTGTGTTAGGTGACCTTTATAACCTGCTAGGTTTGGGAGATCTTGCTGCCTTGGCTATAGCTGCCCCAAAGGAGTGCCATCACAGGTGACCTACATGGCCTATAAGGTTTAGGGGACATTGCTGCCTTATATGGCTATAGTTGCTCCAAAAGAGTGCTGTCTCAAGGTAAATGGAGGTAGGGGCTAATTATTTACTGCCTTAGATAAGTGGCCAAGTGGCCCTAGTGTTGCTTAGAAAAGGAGCATGCCAAACTATGGGAGAGGGGCCTATTGGGTTTATATTCCCCTCTCTTTGGTTCAATAATTTAAGGGGAGTACCAGGTTGGGAGCATGGGCCAAGGTTGTTTCTTCTGGAGCTGCCTCCTGCTGAGAAGGGGGCAAAGTAATCAACAGTGGACACTTGACTGGGTACCCTCCTAGGAGCATCTGATTGACAGACTGGTGAAGAGTCTCATCACTCCAGTAAGGATGTTTTTCATGCATCTGAATATGTAAAGCACAATTAGTATGAAGCACAAAATTACAGTTAAAGGACCCAAGATAGGCATGAGCCAGGGAATAAGCCATCAACTACATCCCATCCACCCTTATTTTGTTGGATATCTTCTGCAAGTTTCCTGAGATGTTTCACTTGCTCCTTGATGGCATTGCTTCTATTAGGTTAAAGGAGCACATAAACTCCTCATATCCTTGGTGGTGGAGTAAGAGTGGGTAATCAATGGCAGCATGATTGTCAAGGATAGCCTGGGTATGTTACAGCAGCTAGGCAGCTTAGGCAGCATCAGGGGTTATGAGGCAGATTGGCAGGGATACAGTTAATGGTATAACTTCCACAGGTAAAAAAAAAACCAGCCATTGGGTAAGGAAACATGACCCTTCATGTATGAAATGTGTTCATAGTTGGCACAAGTAAAGTTGCCTCTTTCTAGTTCTATACAGTCATGGGTGCAGTTTTGAACCTGGGCACCGGTGTTATTTCCCGGCATAATTATCTGGGGAGTCCATAACATTAGAGCATTTGCCTTAATTATAGGAGCCAGCATAGATGGTAGTCAGATAAGATGAGATGATGTTTAAGTTTTGTATATCTGCCACAGGTTTGCACACTAGACAAGAGGAGATGGAAGGAGATGTTACCAATAGTTGATGAGGCAGGGTCCAGTTTGATGGTGCTTCTTTTCCTAAACCCACCCCAGGAAGAAACAGGTTAGATGTTGCTTGTTTGGGGTGGATAGACTTGCTGGTGGTGTTTCCTCCCCTAATATTTTTAGTACCTGATGTTTAATGGCCCCCAGTGTCTTGACAAGCACTGTTTAGGAATATTGTCAGGGCTCCAATGTTTATGGAGGACTCAGAAGGCAAAGTGGAGGGCCTGGGGGATGTAAGCCACCTAGAAGTTAAAGGAGGGAAGGCCACATGAGGGAAGGAAAAGGAGAGTCTGAGACATGGAATGGGAAGGGTAAAGGTGAAGTGAAGGTACAGTCAGAAGAAAGTATGTGGGCTGGGAATATGGCCTAGTGGCAAGGGTGCTTGCCTCCTACACATGAAGCTCTCGGTTCGATTTCCCAGCACCACATATATGGAAAACGCCAGAAGGGGCGCTGTGGCTCAGGTGGCAGAGTGCTAGCCTTGAGCGGGAAGAAGCCAGGGAAGGTGCTCAGGCCCTGAGTCCAAGGCCCAGGACTGGCCAAAAAAAAAAAAAAAAAAAGTATGTGAAAGGAGTAAAAGGTGGGTAAGGAGGTAAATTTCAGAGAGTGTGAAGTCCATAAAGCCTCTTTGTAAATGTTAGACCTGTGCCAGGTCTAATTGGTGGGCAGGGTTAATAGGTTCACGAAAGGAGAGTAATTTTTTTTATTTTTATTGTCAAACTGATGTACAGAGAGGTTACAGTTTCATACGTTAGGCATTTCTTGTACTGTTTGTTACCTCCTCCCTCATTACCCCCTCCCCCTCCCCCTTTGCCTTTCCCCACCCATGAGTTGTTCAGTTCATTTACACCAAACAGTTTTGCAAGTATTGCTTTTGTAGTCGTTTGTCTTTTTTACCCTCTGTCTCTCAATTTTGGTATTCCCTTCCAGTTTCCTAGTTCTTATACCAGTATACACGGTTTCCAATATACTCAGATAAGATACAGAGATAGTGCAGGTACACCACAGGAAGGGGATACAAGAAGATCATCAATAATAGAAGCTATGGTTACACATAGCACGTTGAAAGTAGTTACAACAGTGATATAACAATCGTTTCCATAGCATGGAGTTCATTTCACTTAGCATCATCTTATGCGATCATAAGGGTATAGCTATTGGGCCTTGTGATCCTCTGCTGTGACTTGCCTAAACCTGTACTAAACCATGTTTCTTTGGGTCTGGCTCACTTCACTTAGTATAATTTTTCCCAAGTCTTTCCATTTCCTTACGAATGGGGCAATGTCATTCTTTCTGATAGAGGCATAAAATTCCATTGTGAATATGTACCACGTTTTCCTGATCCATTCATCTACTGAGGGGCATCTGGGTTGGTTCCATATTCTAGCTATGGCAAATTGTGCTGCGATGAACATTGTTGTGCTGGTGGCATTAGTGTGTTCTTGTTTGTGGTCTTTTGGGTAGACACCCAAAAGTGGGGCTGCGGGGTCATAGGGGAGCTCTATGTTTAGCCTTCTGAGGAATCTTCACACCGCTTGCCAGAGTGGCTGAACCAGTTTACATTCCCACCAACAATGAAGTAGGGTTTGCTTTTGGCCACATCCTCTCAAACATTTGTTATTGTTAGTTTTCCTGATAATGGACATTCTTACTGGGGTGAGATGGAATCTCAGCGTTGTTTTGATTTGCATTTCTTTTATAGCCAGTGATATAGAGCACTTTTTCATATGTCTCTTGTCCATTCTCATTTCCTCATCAGAGAAGTCTCTTTGTAAGTCTTTAGCCCACTTGTTGAGGGGGCTATTGGTTCTTTGTGGTTTTGTTTTGGAGGAATGTAATGAGAGTAATTTTTTATAGGAAGAGTTAAAAGTGAGCCAGAAAGAAATCTGTCAGGTCGTTGCCTGTGAGATCAGCCAAGAGGGATGGAGAGGATATTGTTGGGAAAGGGGGGAGGGGTTACTCATTGGTTGGTGGAAGGTCATGGCTGGGCTCTGTTGGTCTGTCCTCTGGAACAGAAGTGAGAGCCAGAGCAGGGGTGCTGCAGTCTTCCTGAGGAGGCCAGTCTCTTGTCTGTCAGGAGAACTCAGAGGGTCTATGGTAGTCACTCCTGGAAAGGGGGCTCTGAAATCTACATATTTCCAGAGATCTGCTCTGAGATGGATAGAGACTAGCACAGGGCCTTTCCTGGGTAGAAAACATCCCCAGCCCTTTGATAATTATGAAAAAGGATGCAGATTCTCTCTGGCTATTTCCTGCTGGAAGGGGGCATTGAACTAGCAGCAAAGGGTGAAGATGATGTTGTCCTCTCCAGGAGAAGGCAGTAAGCAGCAGCTGTTCCATGGTAGTAGACACAAGTCTTTGGATTAAGTCTGGAAGAAGTCTCATAACGTAGGGGCTGATCAATAATAAAAAATATTAAGAGAGCACATAAATGGCAAAACGAAGGGCTCAGAGAAGAAAATTATGATTTGGATAACTTTGCTAGATTAGCTAGCTCGTATCTCTTGTGTTCCAGGCCATCCTGGAGTTGGTGGAAAATGTCCCTAGCTACTTTGGATATCTGATGACTTAGGTAGGGGAGAGCATGCTAAGCTGGTAAGCAGTCAGAAGCTGGGGCTGCGTTGGGGTGTTTAAGGGGCTTGATAGGAGGCCTGAGTAGATGTCTGGATTACAGAGTATGTATGGGGACCCAGGAAACTGCCAAGGCTAACATTCCTGAGTCTAAGACTCACTATAAATACAAATAGCAGGTGACAAAGGCAAGAATGTAAATTCCTGTCTAGATAGAGAGTAGACAAGTATAGACATTAGATGGATAAACTCCTTAACCCATTTCCCTTGATCTCCCGGCTCTGGCTAATTTTGAAAGGGCAGGCACAAAGTGGCTTTATTTAGGATGTGACACCAGGATGTGACACTTTTACTCCTCTCCATGGTTCCTTGTTGTCTGGACTGGCCTGAAGGGTCCAGGTGCTTGTTGCTGGGATGACTCAGTAGGCATTTTTTGTCACAGGGTTTGAACTCTAGACCTGGGCATTGTCTCTGAGCACTTCTGCTCGAGGCTAGAGCCTTGCCACTTTGAGTCAGAGTGCCACTTCCAGCGTTTGGTTGGTTAATTAGAGGTAAGAGTCTCTTGAGCCATGCTTCCAGCCTGGCTCTTTGATGGTTAGTTGGAAGGAGTCTCAGAAGGATTTTTCTGCCTGGTCTGGCTTTGAACTGCAATCCTCAGATCAAACAAGTTTTTGCCACAAAAGCCCCCTTTTTGTCCAATTAAAGCAACAAGGAGATCAAATAGAAAGAAATAGAGCTTACCTGCACCTTGTCAAGAATTGACCAATAGGGCTGGGGATATAGCCTATTGGCAAGAGTGCCTGCCTCGGATACACGAGGCCCTAGGTTCGATTCCCCAGCACCACATATACAGAAAACGGCCAGAAGCGGCGCTGTGGCTCAAGTGGCAGAGTGCTAGCCTTGAGCGGGAAGAAGCCAGGGACAGTGCTCAGGCCCTGAGTCCAAGGCCCAGGACTGGCAAAAAAAAAAAAAAAAAAAAAAAGAATTGACCAATAAATCTTTGCCAGTTCTGCAACGACAAAACTCAGTAGATGTGATGAGAGTTTTAGCAGAGGTTTAACAATATAGCCAGCCTTTTCCAGGTCAGGCTGGGTAAGATTTACACCTCTATGCATTACTGACAGTGTTTCACAAGAGTCTTAGTTTTTTTGTAAGCCTAAAGCAGTCTTCCACCAGGAATCAGCTGCATGTGACAGAGTGAGGCACAAGTCCATTCTACTTCTACTATGGTGGAGGCAGTCAGGATGATCCAGGCAGGAGTGAGGCCATCTTCCAGGTTGGAAGAGATGGACTGGATCTGGGTCACTCAGATGGATGGTCACTTCTCCTGCTGGGTTGCCTGAAAATTTCTACACAGACTAGTTGATGACATTGAGATCTCCCAGTATTTTGCTTTTCTAAGTACACTGGCTTTTGCAGGCTGGTGTCCTACTGGTTATCTAGGTATACTTTAGATGGACAGAAAGAATGACATGTTGGTTTTACTTCGTGTTTAAATCACAGCTAACTTAATTACATATCAATTTTGATGAGCTTAGTTTTACCCCTTTCCATTTTGGAACACAGCTTTAAGACAATCCTTACATTCCAAATCCTTTCTCATCAAAAGGAATCCATTTTTGTTTCCTCCATTTCCCTTTTCCAGGCATACTTCACTAACTTTTCTCTTTTTTTATACTATTCCTTACTGCATTTCCTTTTTTTTAATCACAGCT